>NC_041387.1:44368582-44387581 GCF_002162155.2 Triticum dicoccoides | reverse complement strand
CATTCTCGAAGTGACACTGGGATCCACATCTTGTGAATGTTGCCCGTTGGATTTGGCCGAGATGCTGCCGAAGCACCTAAGATGAGGTGCTACCGGAGCACCTGATATTTTCCCAGTAGGACAATGGTATCCTCAGCCCATCAGGATTTACGTTCTAAATTTGACAATGATGCTCGCATTTTCTTGAATTTATTCGAGCCTTTCGGCTATGTGTGCTTAGTGAGAGGAGACTTTTCTGTCGACTATGAAGGCGTCTTTTACGACTTTGTCAATTTAAGATAATGTGTCGGCTCAGTCTTTCGGAGGTGCTCGTATGGGTAGGACGCGCGTGAATGCGTTCATGAGGAAAATATATTCATTTTCTTGTGCTACTTTTGTTTTCATCGTCATAGATTGGGGTTTCGGTCTGAGTGATTGTTGGCTAGTACTACTACTACATAAAAGAAACAGGGATAGGTTACATTACACCTCGATCATACTCGTCTTTTTTTTTTGCGGAATGATCATACTCGTCATAACTAGTGCACGATAGCAAACTCGAGACAGATTGTTTAAAAAAATACTCTCTCTGTAAAGAAATATAAAGGCGTTCAGATCACTTTTATATTTTTTTTGGGGGAGTACAATCCAGCTAGGAATTCGCTTCCAGCGATTCTCGAATAAGCTTCTCCGTGAGCTCCCTCGGAAGCCCTCGGACACTGTCCGCCGTACCGACCTGCGCAAACAAGGGGACGTACACATCAAAATGGCAAACGGAATCAGAACGGTTTAATTGATTTGCTTGCAGTCTGTCCACTGTTTTCAAAGCAGGAGCTGTAGGCTGAATATAGGTGAATCTGCTCACTAGTTCCTTGATGAAGGGCAGCACCGATGGATGCGTCAGCTTGAGCCCCCCGGCCACGCAGGTCATGTCTCGCTCCTTCACCTGCAACACAGGCCAGGAAAAGGATGCAGTCTTCTTATTCACCTACTGTTTTCCCAGCCATTTTGGGTACAGAAGTAGTGCATAACATCTTGACACAGGGATACAATTTTTAATTTTTTGGTCGTAATCTCCTAGGCTGTAGATGGAAAGGTTACTTACGATTTCCTCGATGAACTCGTGCGGTATGTGGTGGAAACAGATCTGCGGATGGGAATGCATGACCAAATCATTGTAGGTTCAGTCTATTTTTCCCGAGGGATGAAAGCAGCGAGTATAAGTTAATCTGGTAGTACCTCGGGTATATCCCAGCCCCCCTTTGTGCCTCCGGTGCTCAGGTTGGTCACCAGAACATAGTTCACCGCAAACGCTCGATCACCCGAGTACCCTGCCACAGCACCAGGCACGGAACGTCTCGCTGATTAGCCACCGTGTTCTTCGCGCAACCACGAGAAGGCGAAATGGTTACTTACCCCTGATGAATTCTGTGGCTTCTTCCGTGCTCCTCGGCCTCTCCCTGATCGCCCCCTTGCTCACCATGACCTTCGCCGGAAAATCGATCGAACAATCAATCACGGCGCGCACGGATATACTACTACAAGTCAAGCTCCGGCAGCTACGGTTTATGCCTGAATTGATCTGAGTTGGTTGGTGTCCATATGTACCTGGTCTGAAGTGATCAGAAGGGTAGGCCGATCTCTGAAGTCCCCATCACCGCAGCCCTCAACAAGATTCAGTTTAATGGCGTCGGCCTACATGCCAAGAACAACCCAGGATTGTGTCACACGGTTCAAAGCAAACTACTAGAAGCATCAAGTCATTCTCTTCTGAGCTGCAGCAGCTAGTTGGTACCTTGGCTTCGGCTATGGCCTTGACCAGCTCCTCCGGCTTCTCCCTCCTGATGGCCCTCTCGTCGATGTCAGCGCTCTGGCAGCACACACACACCAAATACCCACTCCATCAGCAAGCAGGTCAAGATCAGGATGAGGTGGATCTAAAAGCTTGATCGGCAAGTGGAGGGTACTCGACCTTGGTGGTGAACTGGTATCCCATATTCGACAAGATCGCGCGGCGTGCCGGAGACGACGACCCGAGTATGATCTTGAAGAAATCCCATGAAAAAGCAAGTGGCTCAGAAGAGATGAAGCGCGGCCAATAATCGACGGATTCTCCTTTGCAAATACTGGAAGAGATCGTAGGTTGATAAATGATACTACGAGATACTTATGTATTAATGTATACCTTGAATGATGGGGAGTTGTTGGAGCTGGAAGCCATGTCTGGCTCTTCTCTTGCGGGGCTCAGCTGAGGATTCTGAACCGTGCGGAGGCTCTGATCCGAGGCTGTTAAATAATCCTGCTGCTTCCTTGGATTCCAAGTATCCAAGCCTAGCTGATTAGAGTTGGAAGTACTACTACTTGATAATTATAACAAAGGGGGATTAAGGGTTGATCATCGGTACTAATTTATTTAGTGCTTTTGACGGTTGACCATTGTACGCGGCTGTGTGGAGTGGAGTGCGGCATGAGACTTTTCCTGGAACGTTATCCTGTGCTCCCTTCCTTTTTATTTGTCCGCATATTACTTTTGACTGAAATCAAATTTTATCATAGAAAATAATATGAAAAATTACAATAAAAATTCTAATGATGTGAAAATATATTCAATGATGAATTTAATGGTACCGATTTGGCATTGTACATGTTCATATTTTCTCTATAAAATTGATCGGAGTTTGTAAAGTTTGACTTTAGGAAAAGCTAATATGCGGAGTAATTAAAAATGAAGGGAGTAATAAAAGTTTGCTGATCATTTTTGCGAGTACATAACAAACAACACTTAATCTATTTAGTTGAGTTACCTGTCAAATCCCAGCAAAAGGAAAAGATTTACCTGTCAAACGAGCGCTGACAAGAGTCATATTTGTATTCCATTGATTATTCCCTTTTGTAATGAAATGTTTTTTTAACACATTGTAACGAAATATAAAATATTTTCTACCTTCTAACTATTTTTTTTACTAAAGCGTATCCTCCAAAAAATGTGGAGCATGCGAACCAACCTGTGGTTGGATGGTTAGAGGGACTGTGGTATCCCCAGCCCACCAGGGTTCAAATCCTGGTGCTCGCATTTATTCCTGGATTTATTTCAGGATTTCCGGCGATGCGCATTCAGTGGGAAGAGACGTTCCCATCGATGACGAGGTGCCTACGATGACTTCGTAACTTTCAAGATGATATGCGGCTCAGTCTTTCGGAGGTGCTTATAAAGGTAGGGTATGCGTGTGTGCGTTTATAGGGGTGAGTGTTTGCGCATGTATATGAGCGCTTGTGTCTGTATTGATGTTCAAAAAAATATGAAGCATAAAGCGGAGGCTCATATACAATTAAATTGTTTTTTTAGAAAAAAAAATGGTGCGACATCTATATCATCTATATCAATATAAAAAAAGCGAGTTGTAGAGATCCAACAAATATCACGCGTTCAACCTAACGGTGTATGTCACTTCGTTGTTTAGCTTAAATATGTTTAGCACTAAACATGTTTAACATCCTTCACTAATTAGTATCAACGTCATCATCAACCAAGTAACTATATCCTACGTAATATTTACATGCAATGTGTGATAATGTCCGCGTATCCCCATTCATTGGCATTGTTTGTGCGCCAGAATACTCTGCCGTTTCTTTGCTTCCAAAGGTTCCAGCATATCAAGATGACAAGCGAGTGTAACCTTTGCGGTGCCTTGAATCCGACCACCATGCTTTCAGCCAATCTTGCACCGTTGGCAGAATATAAAGATCAATACCTAAACGCCTAAAGCACAAGAACCAGACTTGGCGAGCGTAAACGCACTGCAACAGGATGTGGTCCACCGTGTCCTCTTCTTGGTCGCAAAGGAAACACGGCGAGCTCTGATCTTGAAGGCCATATCGGTGCCTTCTATCTAATGTCCAAAGGCGATATTGCAACGCTAACCATATGAAGACCTTACAGGTTAGAGGCGCCCAACATCCTCAAATTGCCGAGGAACATTGAAACTGAATGCCACCCTCACAGAGCATCTTATACGCGGAGCGGGCCGAGTAAATCCCACTGGAGTTCCACTACCAAATGGGTTTGTCCTCAGTCTCAGGAACAAGGCTCATTCCTATGATCAGTTCCCAGAGCCGGAAGAATTGCATCAGGCCATCAGTGTTCATTTCCCCAACAATGTCTGAAGTCCATGAATGAAGGCGCAGAGCATCCTTAACCGTTCTCCTATTCACCACTTGGGTCTTGATCATGGCCCATACCATCGGTGCTATCTCAGCGACATAACTTCCATTAATCCATCTGTCCTTCCAGAACAGCACTCGTCTCCCATTACCTAGCTCCCATTTGACCATGCTGTTAAATGCTAAGGCCACCTGTTTATCTGTCGTAAGGCTCAATCATTGCCATGGCCGGAGGTCATCCATGCGCTTGGGCCACTCCCAGTGAAGGCGGAGCGCAATCCCTTGCTTGTATAGGTTCAAAACGCCTAATCCTCATAAATATTTTGGCCTGCACACACGCTGCCAAGCGACCAGACATTTGCCGCCATGTAGCTCTTCCATCCCAGCCTAGAAGAACTTTTTGCATCCTTTGTCAATCTTCTCTAAGGCCCACTTGGATGCATCCGCCATGATCAAATGGTGGGCGGGTCGCACCTGAACAACGTGATTGACAAGAATTAGTCGCCCGGGCCTGGTGATCTGTCCTCTTTGCCATCCCGGCATCAGCTTGAGCATTGCATCCACAGTCGGTTGCCAATCTGACCTCTTGAGTTGCTTGAAACCCAACTACATGCCTAAATACTTGATCGGAAACGTCTCCATCTTCCATGGCAACACCTCTTTCATCAACTCGTCCTCTTCCTCTGTGGCTCTAATCATGATAGCCGAGGACTTAGTGTAGTTCATCACCAGTCCAGATGCCTCTCCAAAGATACCAAGAGTTTCCTTCACAAATAGCAGATTCGACCGCGTCGACCTGATGAACAGAACAATGTCATCTGCGTATAATGACAGCCGCTGCATAGGCGTGCAGTCTGGCATCCTGCTAAGAACTTGCAGCTCTTGAGCTTTGACAATCATCTCAGTAAGCACATCCATAGCAATGACGAAGAGGAGAGGAGAGAGAGGGACTCTCCTTGACAAAGCCCTTGCGCGTGCATAAATTTCTCTCCCGCACAACCATTGACTACCACTCTGGAGCTGGCCGAGGTAAGCAGAATTGCAATCCAAGAGATCCAGCTTTCAGGGAATCCTTTGGCACGGAGAACCTCGAACAGAAATGGCCAGGATAGGGGATCAAAAGCCCTTGATATGTCAAGTTTCAGCAAGACTCCTTTAGTTTTCCTCTAATGCAGCTTACGGGCCATTTGCCTTACTAGCAAAAAATTGTCATGGATGCTTCTTCCCTTGATAAAAGCTGACTAATTGACA
Source organism: Triticum dicoccoides (assembly GCF_002162155.2). NCBI lineage: Eukaryota > Viridiplantae > Streptophyta > Magnoliopsida > Poales > Poaceae > Triticum > Triticum dicoccoides. Next base: position 44,382,190 of record NC_041387.1, on the reverse strand, counting down.
TTCACCAGCTCTCCCATGCGTATACTCAGTCTGGATGCAAGTAATTCGGAGGCAATCTTGGGCGCACTATGAACCAGGCTGATTGGCCTAAAATCCTTGATATGGCATGCATCCGGTTTCTTAGGTAACAGTGTGATCAGGGCCTGATTTAATCTGCCAAAGCCTCTACCATTGTTGAGGAATAGTTTGTGGATGGCAGCAATCACGTCACCCTTGACAATCTCCCAACCTTTTTGGAAGAAGATTCCAATAAAGTTGTCCGGTCCCGGGGCCCTATCTGAAGGCGTGTCTTTGATTACTTTCCAAATTTCTTCCTCATAGAAGATAAGATCCTGACCCGAGAGATCGAGATACACCAACAAGTTCCAGATCAATCGTATGTGCCGGAGCTGTTGATCTGCCTAGAAGATCTCTATAGGCATCGAAGAAAGCATGCTCCTTGCCTTGCTGATCCGCAATGACGTGTCCGTCCACATTGATGGCTGGGATAATTTTTTTGGACTTTCTGCCATTGGAAATCAACTGAAAGAGCTTAGTGTTGCCGTCTCCATCCTGTAACCAGTTCATCCTAGACCTCTGTCTGGCAATCGTCCTCTCCAGCGATGCGAGGCCAAGCACTAGTATCAGTCAGTGCAAGTACACATTTACTAGTATCAGTTAGTGTCAAACTATTTCTTAAATAATAAAGCGAACGGATAACAAAGAAAACAGAAAGGAAAACTAGATTTGAAGATAGGTCTAAAGAGGTGTCATAAGATTGTAAGTGGTGAATTGTTTTGTTAGGTTTGCTCCCTACATGCAACCAAGAGTCGAATCTCCACTAGTCAACGCTACCCTGGGTTCTCCTACTCGACGCTGACCGCAACGGCGATGGGTGGGTGGAGGACCCCGGATCCGAGTGTCTGGTTCGTGTCTCGTAGGTCTCAAGTTCTTCACCATCAATAATGTTGGGGCAGCGACACCGATGGGAATAACGATTCCTCAGCTTTCCCCATATGCCGATGGACTTTCTTAGAAGGATTTCGATGGTCAGTGTATGATGCCAATTGTCGGGCATTAACTTTGGCATGATTAACGTTTTCCCATGAGGGCGACATGCTGCAGAAGGGACAAGGTTGCGGCAAGTTCTTTCATTCTATCTTCTCCCTACGAAGCATAACTAGATATGGCCCCGTCAGGGAACTTGTGATGTTTGTGTTCCCCTCCTCTGTCTGGCCGTAGTTAAGATTATTGTCTGACCCTCCTCAGTGCTAGCTTCTCTGGGACAATGATCTTTCTAGATCATGGTTGTCGGTGTCGTATGGTTTACATCGATGGCTTCCCGGTCACTACTTCTACAAGCTCCTGGGTTTCAACAAGATTGCTGGACTCCCAGGGTCGAAAACGAGCTCCGCTGACAACACTCTATTGGTGGATGCAAAAGGAAGCGATGATTTCTTTAAGGACTTCTCTGTAATTTCTTATTCTTGAATGGAAGTTCTTGTAAGGCCTAGTTTTATTTAATATATGGTCGTAGGCCTCTTTCACAAAAAAAAGGTCACTGGGCCCCGAGAGAGTATGTTGACAGTTTGATGTTTTTTTAGATCATTAGCATCATGGTTTGGTGGTTTTCACTTTATTATAACAAGTCAATATCTTCATTTGCTCATCCCGACCTATCCAGTGTCAGAGGCAGGATTGATGAAATCCTTATGTTGAGAGGGGGGGGGGAGGAACAAGAGAAATTTCTACTGTTCACATGAACTTAAGATCAAATACATATCGTTTGGGTGTGGTCAAGGCCCTATCTACCCCTCCCCCCACCACTACCACGAAACCTATCATTGCTTCTTGTATAATATCTATAACGGTCAAGCTAATTGGACTAAGGTATAAGATCTAGGGCTAATTTACGACTGTTATCATGCACCGTGAATCCATACATGTTTTTTATTGTTTAAATTTAGTCAAGAACCACCCCTAACTTTAGAACGATTTTGATTATCAAATAATACTTATAGTGAAAGTAACTCTTGTCCAAACTCAAACATTGTGTAAACTTGATACTAGACGGAGCCTATTGTTTTTGCGGGGAAAGGGAGATGGAGCTTAATTTGGATTAGCTTACGAATCCAAGTAATATAAGTTTGTTTTCTTTCATATCTCTCCCAAGCGCTTAGCTAGTCAGCTCGGTGGTTGTGTTGCGGTCCGATGATCATGGATGGCAAGAAGACACCATCTATTCCTAGGTTTCAAACTCGAATTGGTAATCACCTAGAAGCTTAACCGTCGATTGTTGTAGCAGTAGAAACTTCACATACCTAAAGGGATAATTGTACTATTCTTTTGTTCGAGTTTTGCCAAAAAGTTCTCATTACAAGGCTTTGACGAGGAAATTTGTGCAATATGCATAGTATACAAGTATCACTTCTTCATTTCCTTTCATGGTAGGGTTTTATGTGTTTTATAAGATTTGAATATACTATGTGTAACAATTTAAGGAGAGTTAGGAAACCACCCTAACCGGGGTCTTCCTCCTTTATTAAGCAATTGTTTCTGGACTTACTTTTTTTTGGAAATTTTCTAGACTCTTACTTGAACACATTGGGTTGTTCTATTGTTCTAGTATACAACAAGGAGCAAGACTCCTGGATTGTACACATCTTATCTCCTTGTAAGATTTGAATAGTAAAGAGAATAACGACATCCTACATTTCAACAGTTTCTTGTAGTGATTCTCGAATGAGCTTCTCGGTGAGGTTCCTTGGAAGTCCTCGAACACTATCCATCGTACCGACCTGTGCCACAAACACAGAAGCCACAATAGTGACGGAGTCAGAACGGTGAAGTGGATATGCAGTCCCGACCTTCTCGTTTTTAAGTAGGGACTATTTGGAAGAATTTGCTCACTAGTTCCTTGATGAAGGGCAAAGCTGATGGATGCATCAGCCTAAGGCCCCCAGCCACGCAAGTCATGCCTCCTTCCTTCACCTGGAACATAGCACGATACAGTCTTAATTATCGAGTGAATGTGTTATTAGTCCATTAACTCAATAGCGGCATATTTTAGACAAAAAATCGGACAATGATCAAATTTAGGTTATAAGACTCGTTCATTTGATCAATTAGGCCAAAACAGATTTGAGGGAGAAAAAACCGTCCACCTGGCTGCCATGTCGATGTAAATTGAACCGCTTGTGCTTGGCTAACCAGCAAACGTGGGAAGCATGGCAATTGCGAATGATTTACATGGCAATTTACGTCGTCCGAGGATGACAAGTTTAGTTGGTCAGCATGACAAATCTGCTTCAGTTTATTTTTGCCAGGATTGCCGTGCTTGCAAACTAAAGTGTCATCCTTGCGGCAATAAATTGCCATAAAAACGCTCGATTTTCAATCCCCTTCTAGTGAACGTCAACTGAATAGCATTACCCAATTTTTATAGTGTTATTGTTTTTTTACAAAATCAGCCAACGCCCAATGGTTGATGTTATTTGCGTTTAATTTCTTTTTAAGGATGCGGTGTGTTGGGCAGGGATTGCAAACTTACGACTTTTTCTATGAACTCGTCTGGTATGTGGTGAAAATAGATCTGCAGATAGCCAAAAGTCCAAAATCATGGTGAGTTTCAGTCTCTTCTCATAGGGAAGCACTGTATTAGCAAGTTCGGTTGGAAATGCAGTTACCTCAGGTATATCCCAACCCCCTTTCCTACCCCCGGTGCTCAGGTTGGTCACCAGAACATAGTTCACTGCAAACGCTACATCACCCGAGTACCCTGTCACCACAGCAGGCACGAAACATTTGGTCACGGCCATATGCATATTGTATCTTGTGTGAGTCCACAAGAAGAAGACGATAGTCAAAAGGCTCGTTACCCTTGATGAATTCCCTGGCTTCCTCCGTGCTTGTCGGCCTCTCCCGTATCACCCCTTTGCTCACCTTAACCTTCATCGACAGTCCCAACGAATACAGATTAATTAAGCTCGAGTAGTCACGGTTTATGTGCCAATCTTAATTGGTGTCCATGTATACCTGGTCAGAAGTGATCAGAAGGGTAGGCAGATCTCTGCTGTCTCGATTACGAAGGTTCAGTTGAATGGTGTCGGCCTACACACATACGGCGCGATCAAGAAGCACCCCAGGATTGTATCACAAAGTGTCAAAGTTCATAGCAAACTGAAGATTGTGTCCTGAGCCGTAGCAGCTGGTTGGTACCTTGGCTTCGGCCAAGGCTTTGACTAGCTCCTCCGGCTTCTCCCTCCTGATGGCCCTCTCGTCGATGTCAGCGCTCTGGCAGCACACACACCAAATACCCACTCCATCAGCAAGCAGGTAAAGAGGATGAGGTGGATCTAAAAGCTTGATTGGTAAGTGGAGGGTACTCGACCATGACGGTGAACTCGTATCCCATGTCTGACAGGATCGCGCGGCGCGCCGGCGACGACGACCCGAGTATGATCTTCAAGGAGTCGCATGCATGAAGCAACAGCCTTAGAACTGTTCGAGATTGATGGATACTCATTGCAAATGCTGAGAGGGGTCGTATGAGTTGATAAGAGATGCGCGTACCTTGAACGATGAGGAGCTGTTGCAGGTGGAAGCCATGCCTAAATTCTTCTCGTGCGGAGCTCGGGTGAGGGATCTGAACCGTGAAGAGGCTCAGATATTGTTAAATGGCTCTGCTGCTTCCTTGGATTCCAAGTATCCGAAGCCTTGGGTTTGTCAGAGTTCGAGTTTGACAGTAATAGTTTAAGACGCAGAGGGGATTAAGAGTAGACCATCGCTAAAGCTGGTTCGTCAGTTCTTTGACGGTTGACCGGTGTGCGTGGCAGTGTGTAGCAGCGCGAGACTCCCCCGGAACCTTCGCCGACAGTTCGATAAAAGTTCGTCCAGGGAAAGTAAGATTTGTAGACATGGCAAATTAAATATATTTTTATGGCAAGTTATATTCTTCGAGGATGACAAATCTATTGGCAAGCACGACGAATCCACCTCATTTTATTTTATATTGCCAGAAAACCCCCGTGGTTAGCCCCAAGCCCCCAATGGCCGCACTCCTCGTTGCCTGTCTCCTTCCCCGCCCATCGCTTCCCGCCAGAGTGCGCGTCTTGACCCAGGTCGTGGGTGGGTGGGCGCAAGCCGTCAATCCCTGAGAAGGTGGCCTTGCAGGCCACCACTCACAACCTCGAGCTAGGTACTTCCCCATCCTCCCTGGCAATGGATAGGGTATGGGCGTGTACAACTTCATTGTGCGCAAACCCACATCCATCAAAATTTTCTATACCCACCCACTTCAATATTCATGGGTATAAATTGACACTCATGTCCATACCCGTTGGGTATCCTATACCCAATGGATACTCAGTGGGTACAATATATAACATTTAAATTTTCGAAAAGTAGAGAAATGAGTATAAAAATCATGTGATGATGGGCGAGCAGTATATCACTGACATGGCCTCCTCATGTGGGTGGCCACTTGGAGGCATCAAGGTAGTATGAGGAACGATTGGTAGAAGCAGACGCAGTCAGAGGCGGCGGTGGGAATTGGGGATCGCTTGATCGAGAGTTGGACAACAGTCCAATACAGAAGAGTTGATATTTCATCTTTTTGAGGAGTCACATAGGACGTATGAGGAGTGGCGATCAAGTGATTACGGGCCTATGAGCTATGGACACTTTAAAGAATACGAGATCTAGGATTGGGTCATAGGAGTTGGATGTTGACCCACGTGCCATAGGAATTATTTTCATTTATTATTATCTTTTGGGTATCTATTGGGTTACCCATGGGCATAAGTTCATATCCATGCCCTATCCATATATTTTGCGGGTATGAATACCCATTACCCGTGGGTACAAAATCTCTCCAAGTCTTGCCCATGCCCGTTGTTTTCGGGTAGGGTACCCGCGGGTACCCATACCCATGGGCAAAACTGCCATCCCTAATCCTCCCCATGTTCCTTATTTCTCGGGTTCTAGGTTTTCCATTCTTGCCAGCATCCCTCTTGAGCATTTAGCCAATGTTGCCTCGGACCGTGACATTGTGTTACGAGGCGAGTGTTGGCCTCGTTTGGAGCAGATTTCGGCCATCCACGCTAAGGAGCAGTTCGATCGTGTCCTCGCAGAGGCTCGTGCTCAGTGTGAGCGTGAGCTTCAGAGGACCTCGGCCACCGCTGAACCCGAGCATAGAGAGCCCAAAGCCGACAATGGCCTCAGTGATAGTTCGACATGAGCCCTCTGGTTCACCCAGTCCACATGATCTACGTCGGCGTCATGGACTTAATCGTCACAGATGTGGCACCCTTCGTATGTGCATCCCACCAATACGCCGAATCACATCGGCGACTCACCATCTGACGCATCATCTTAGTCATTGAGCTCAAGCCCAAGAGGGTCGTTCGGGTTCCAAAAGTTTGGAGCCACATACCAACACGCGATGACCGGACACCTGCAAATCTTGACTGAACGCAGAACTGACACATGGTCAAATCTGTTGGGTTACCCAGCTCCTGATAAGTCTCCAACGTATCTATAATTTGTGAAGTATCCATGCTATAATTTCATTATTTATATATTCTTTTGGTGCAATTTTATATTATTTTTGTGGACTAACTTATTAATCTAGCGCCCATGCCAGTTCCTGTTTTTTGCTCTTTTTTTCACAAAAAGTCAATATGTAAAAAGGTCCAAATGAGATGCCAATTTTTGATGTTTCTTATAGACAAAGAAGGTCCATGGAAGCTTCGGGAGACGTTGAGACAAGCCATGAGGGCCCCACATGGAAACATGACGCGACTAGGGGTGGTCGTGCTACCTGTCCATGTGAGCCTAATGTCTACTTCCAACTTTTATTCTTGTAGACTCAGTTGAGGCCCAAGCACATAATTTTGTAGGACAACAACAAATTTCCCTGAGGTGAATGACTTAAGATTTATGATGAAGATGGTTTCTGTCAAACAACCCTGCAGTCAAATATAAGAAATCTCTTATCTCGAACAGACCCAATACAATGGTAAATTGTATAGGTGCACTAGTTTGGTGAAGAGATGTGATACAATTGTAGTATTGATAGTAAATATAGGTTTTTGTAATCTGAAATAATAAAAATAACAAGATAACAAGTAACAAAAGTGAGCACAAATGATATTGCAAGGCTTGGAAACAAGGCCTAGGATTTATACTTTCACTAGTGCAATCTCTCACAGTGCTAACATAATTGAATCATATAACAATCCCTCAACATGCGACAAAGAATCAAAGTTCTAATCAATAACGGAGAACATAAGATGAAATTTTTGTAGGTAGCGAACCACCCCAAAGTTACCTTTCCGATCAATCTATTGAGCTATCCCTAGAAGTGTCACATACAATCGTAGAGTTCGTACTACAATAACATCATATGATACACATCATTCAACTCTAATGTCACGTACATACTCCAATGTCACTAGGATGCACGAGTCAATTATTCGATACGCATCAAACAATTTCAGATTCATAATATTCAATACAACACAAAGAACTTCAAAGAGTACCCCAAAGTTTCTATCGGGGTAAGTAGAATGAAAACATGTATCAACCTATGTGCCTAGATTAACCGAATGTCACCACAAGAATCCCACAAGTTGACTACCAAAACATACATCAAGTGACTCGATAGAATACCCCATTGTCACCACGGGTATCCACATGCAGGACATACGTCAAGTGATCTCAAATCCTAAATATTCAACCCAATAATAATGAAATCTCAAAGGCAAAGACTCAATTCACCACAACAAAGATAAAGAGGGAAAATTCCATATGATACAACTATATTAACAAAGCTCATGGTTGATAACCCACAAGTATAGGGGATCGCAACAATTTTCGAGGGTAGAGTATTCAACTCAAATTTATTAATTCGACACAAAGGGAGCCAAAGAATATTCTCAAGTATTAGCAGTTGAGTTGTCAATTCAACCACACCTGGACAACTTAGTATTTGTAGCAAAGTAGTATGATAGTAATGGTAACAGTGGCAAAAGTAATGATAGCAATTTTGTAGTGATTGTAACAGTAGCAACGGAAAAGTAAATAAGAAAAGCACAATATGTGAAAAGCTCGTAGGCATTGGATCAGTGATGGATAATTATGTCGGATGCGATTCCTCATGTAATATTTATAACATAGGGTGACACAGAACTAGCTCCAGTTCATCAATGTAATGTAGGCATGTATTCCGAATATAGTCATACGTGCTTATGGAAAAGAACTTGCATGACATCTTTTGTCCTACCCTCCCGTGGCAGCGGGGTCTTAATGGAAACTAAGGGATATGAAGGCCTCCTTTTAATAGAGAACTGGACCAAAGCATTAGCACTTAGTGAATACATGAACTCCTCAAACTACGGTCATCACCGAGAAGTATCCCGATTATTGTCACTTCGGGGTTGTCGGATCATAACACATAATAGGTGACTATAGACTTGCAAGATAGGATCAAGAACTCACATATATTCATGAAAACATAATAGGTTTAGATCTGAAATCATGGCACTCGGGCCCTAGTGACAAGCATTAAGCATAGCAAAGTCATAGCTGTTGGGGAACATAGTAATTTCAAAAAAAATTCCTACGCACACGCAAGATCATGGTGATGCATAGCAACGAGAGGGGAGAGTGTGTCCACGTACCCTCGTAGACCGAAAGCGTAAGCGTTAGCACAACGCGGTTGATGTAGTCATACGTCTTCACGGTCTGACCGATCAAGTACCAAACGCACGGCACCTCCAAGTTCAGCAAACGTTCAGCTCGATGACGTCCCTTGAACTCCGATCCAGCTGAGCTTTGAGGGAGAGTTCTGCTACGTCTTGAGCTTGCGTTGGTTTTCCTTGAATTGGAAAGGGTGATGCAGCAATAGTAGCATAAGTATTTCCCTCAGTTTTTGAGAACCAAGGTATCAATCCAGTAGGAGGCTCCTCAAAAGTCCCACACACCTACACAAACAAACAAGAACTCGCAACCAACACGATAAAGGGGTTGTCAATCCCTTCACATCCACTTGCGAAAGTGAGATCTGATAGATATAATATGATAAGATAAATATATTTTTGGTATTTTATAATATAGATAGGAAAAGTAAAGATGCAAATAAAAGTAGATTGAAAGCTTATATGATAAAAGATAGACCCGGGGGCCATAGGTTTCACTAGTGGCTTCTCTCAAGATAGCATAAGTATTACGGTGGGTGAACAAATTATTGTCGAGCAATTGATAGAAAAGCGAATAATTATGAGATTACCTAGGCATGATCATGTATATAGGCATCACGTCCGTGACAAGTAGACCGACTCCTGCCTGCATCTACTACTATTACTCCACACATCGACCGCTATCCAGCATGCATGTAGAGTATTAAGTTCATAAAGAACACAATAATGCATTAAGAAAGATGACATGATGTAGAGGGATAAACTCATGTAATATGATATAAACCCCATCTTTTTATCCTCGATGGCAACAATACAATACGTGCCTTATTGCCCCTGCTGTCACTGGGAAAGGACAACGCAAGATTGAACCCAAAGCTAAGCACTTCTCCATTGCAAGAAAGATCAATCTAGTAGGCCAAACCAAACTGATAATTCAAAGAGACTTGCAAAGATAACTTAATCACACATAAAAGAATTCAGAGGAGATTCAAATATTTCTCATAGATAAACTTGATCATAAACCCACAATTCATCGGATCTCGACAAACACACCGCAAAAAGAGTTACATCGAATAGATCTCCAAGAAGATCAAGGAGAACATGGTATTGAGATTCAAAGAGAGAGAAGAAGCCATCTAGCTAATAACTATGGACCCGAAGGTCTGTGGTAAACTACTCACAACTCATCGGAGAGGCTATGGTGTTGATGTAGAAGCCCTCCGTGATCGATTCCCCCTGCGGTGGAGTGCGGCGAAGGCTCCAAGATGGGATCTCGTAGATACAGAAGGTTACGGTGGTGGAAATAGTTTTTCGTGGTCGCCTCTGATGTTCTCGGGGTACGTGGGTATATATAGGAGGAAGAAGTAGGTCGGTGGATGCCCGAGGAGCCCATGAGATAGGGGGCGCGCCTAATAGGGGGGGCGCGCCCTCCACCCTCGTGGCCTCCTCAGTTGCTTCTTGACTTGCACTCCAAGTCCTCTGGATCACGTTTGTTCCAAAAAGATTGCCCCCGAAGGTTTCATTCCATTTGGACTCCATTTGATATTCCTTTTCTTCGAAACACTGAAATAGGCAAAAAAACAACAATATGGGCTGGGCCTCCGGTTAGTAGGTTAGTCCCAAAAATGATATAAAAGTGTAAATTAAAGCCCATAAACATCCAAAACGGGTTATATAATAGCATGGAACAATCAAAAATTATAGATACGTTGGAGACGTATCAAGCATCCCCAAGCTTAATTCCTGCTCGTCCTCGAGTATGTAAATGATAAAAACAAAATTTTTGATGTGGAATGCTACCTAGCATAATTCTCAAAGTAATTTTCTTTATTGTGGCATGATTGTTCAGATCCAAATGATTCAAGATAAAAGCTTATAAAACATAAAAATAATAATACTCGAAGCATACTAACAAACAATCATGTCTTATCAAAATAGCATAGCCAAAGAAAGCTTTTCCCTACAAAATCATATAGTTAGGCCATGCTTCATTTTCATTACACAAAATACTCCCATCATGCACAACCCTGGTTTCAGCCAAGCAATTGGTTCATACTTTTTAACGTGCTTCAGCTTTTTCAACTCTTACGCAATACATGAGCGCAAGCCATGTACATAGCACTATGGTGGTATAAGGTGGTGGTTGTGAGGACAAAAAGTGAGAAGATAGTCTCACATCAACTAGGCGTATTGACGAGCTATGGAGATGCCCATCAATAGATATCAATGTGAGTGAGTAGGGATTGCCATGCAACAGATGCACTAGAGCTATAAATGTATGAAAGCTCAACAAAAGAAACTAAGTGGGTGTGCATCCAACTTGCTTGCTCACGAAGACCTAGGGCATCTTGAGGAAGCCCATCATTGGAATATACAAGCCAAGTTCTATAATGAAAATTCTCACTATTATTTGAAAGTGACAACACAAGAGACTCTCTATCAAGAAGATCACGGTGCTATTTTGAAGCACAAGTGTGGAAAAGAGATAGTAGCATTGTCCCTTCTCTCTTTTTCTCTCATTTTTTTATTTGGCCTTTCCCTCCTTTTTTTTGTTTGGCCTTTTTTTTATTTGGTGGGCTCTTTGGCCTCTTTTTTTAATTTAAAGTCCGAAGTCTCATCCCGACTTGTGGGGGAATCATAGTCTTCATCATCCTTTCCTCACTTGGGACAATGCTCTAATAATGAAGATCATCACACTTTTATTAATTTACAACTCGAGAATTACAACTCAACACTTAGAACAAAATATGTCTCTATATGAATGCCTCCGGTGGTGTACTAGGATATCCAATGAATCAAGAGTGACATGTATGAAAATTACGAAGGTGGCCTTGCCACAAATACGATGTCAACTACATGATCATGCAAAGAGCAATATGATAATTATGGAGCGTGTCATAATAACGGAACGATGGAAAGTTGCATGGCAATATATCTCAGAATGGCTATGGAAATGCCATAATAGGTAGGTATGGTGGCTGTTTTGAGGAAGGTAAATAATGGGTGCATGGTACCGGCGAAAGTTGCACGATATAATAGTGCTAGCAAAGTGGAAGGGTGAGTGTGTGTATATCCATGGACTCACATTAGTCATAAAAAACTCATATACTTATTGCAAAAGTCTACTTGCCTTCGAAGCAAAGTACTACTACGCATGCTCCTAGGGGAAGGGTTGGTAGGAGTTAACCATCGCACGATCCCGACCTCCACTCATAAGGAAGACAATTAAAAGAGCACCTCATGCAACAAATTTTCCACACAAATTTTACCATACGTGCATGCTACGGGACTTGCTAACTTCAACAAGTATTTCTCAATTTCATAATTACCCAACTAGCATGACTCTCATATTACCACCTTTATATCTCAAAACAATTATCAAGCATCAAATTGATCCTAGTGTTTTATGCACGTTCTATGATAGTTTTTATTATACCCAACTTGGATGCTCATCATTCTAGGACCAAATTCATAACCATAGAAAATACCATGCTGTTCTAAAATACTCTCAAAATAATATAAGTGAAGCATGAGAGATCAACAATTTCTTCAAAATTAAGCCACCGCCGTGCTCTAAAAGATATAAGTGAAGTACTAGAGCAAATTCTATCTAGCTCAAAAGATATAAGTGAAGAAAATATGCCCTAGAGGCAATAATAAAGTTATTATTTATTTCCTTATATCATGATAAATGTTTATTATTCATGCTAGAATTGTATTAACCGGAAACATAATACTTGTGTGAATACATAGACAAACAGAGTGTCACTAGTATGCCTCTACTTGACTAGGTTGTTGATCAAAGATGGTTATGTTTCCTTACCATAGACATGTGTTGTCATTTGATCAACGGGATCACATCATTAGGAGAATGATGTGATTGACTTGACCCATTCCGTTAGCTTAGCACTTGATCGTTTAGTTTTCTGCTATTGCTTTCCTCATGACATATACATGTTCCTATGACTATGAGATTATGCAACACCCGTTTACTAGAGGAACACTTTGTGTGCTACCAAACGTCACAACGTAACTGGGTGATTATAAAGGTGCTCTACAGGTGTGTCCAAAGGTACTTGTTGGGTTGGCGTATTTTGAGATTAGGATTTGTCACTCCGATTGTCGAAGAGGTATCTCTGGGCCCTCTCAGTAATGCACATCAAAGCCTTGCAAGCATTGCAACTAATGAGTTAGTTGTGAGATGATGTATTATGGAACGAGTAAAGAGACTTGCCGGTAACGAGATTGAACTAGGTATTGAGATACTGATGATCGAATCTCGGGCAAGCAACATACCGATGACAAAGGGAACAACGTATGTTGTTATGCGGTCTGACCGATAAAGATCTTCGTAGAATATGTGGGAGCCAATATGAGCATCCAGGTTCTTCTATTGGTTATTGACCGGAAACAGATCTAGGTCATGTCTACATAGTTCTCGAACCCGTAGGGTCCGCACGCTTAAAGTTACGATGACAGTTTCATTATGAGTTTATATGTTTTGATGTACCGAAAGTTGTTCGGAGTCCCGGATGTGATCACGAACATGACGAGGAGTCTCGAAATGGTCGATACATAAAGATTGATATATTGGACGACTATATTCGGACACCGGAAGTGTTCCGGGTGGTTTCGGAGAAAACAGGAGTGCCGGAAGGGTTACCGGAACCCCCCGGGGAAGTATTGGGCCTTAGTGGGCCTGAGGGGAGAGAGAGGGCAACAGCCCAGGAGGTGGCGCGCCCCCTCCCATGGGGAGTCCAAATTGGACTAGGGGAGGGGGGCGCGGCCCCTCTTTCCCTCTCCCTCTCCCTCTCTTTCCTTCCCCCTTCCTAGTTGGACTAGGAAAGGGGAGTCCTACTCCTACTAGGAGGAGGACTCCCCCCCTCCTTGGCGCGCCCCAAGGGTCGGCCGGCCTCCCCCCTTGCTCCTT
>NC_041387.1:44361221-44368187 GCF_002162155.2 Triticum dicoccoides | reverse complement strand
GTCACCCCAGAACACACAAGTTGATCTTCGTGATCGTTCCTTAGCAGTGTGCGGTGCCCCCCTCCACCTTATTCCACCTCGGTCATATCGTAGCGGTGCTTAGGCGAAGCCCTGCGTCGGTAGAACATCATCATCGTCACCACGCCGTTGTGATGACGGAACTCATCCCGACACCCTGCTGGATCGGAGTCCGGGGATCGTCATCGAGCTGAACGTGTGCTGAACTCGGAGGTGCCGTACGTTCGGTACTTGGATCGGTCGGATCGTGAAGACGTACGACTACATCAACCGCGTTGTCATAATGCTTCCGCTTTCGGTCTACGAGGGTACGTGGACAATACTCTCCCCTCTCGTTGCTATGCATCTCCATGATCTTGCGTGTGTGTAGGATTTTTTTTGAAATTACTACGTTCCTCAACAGTGGCATCCGATCCAGGTTTTATGCGTAGATGTCATATGCACGAGTAGAACACAAGTGAGTTGTGGGCGATATAAGTCATACTGCTTACCAGCATGTCATACTTTGGTTCAACGTTATTGTGAGATGAAGCGGCCTGGACCGACATTACGCGTACGCTTATGCGAGACTGGTTTCACCGTTACGAGCACTCGTGCTTAAAGGTGACTGGCGGGTGTCTGTCTCTCTCACTTTAGTTGAACCGAGTGTGGCTACGCCCGGTCCTTGCAAAGGTTAAAACAACACCAACTTGACAAACTATCGTTGTGGTTTTGATGCGTAGGTAAGAACGGTTCTTGCTAAGCCCGTAGCAGCCACGTAAAACTTGCAACAACAAAGTAGAGGACGTCTAACTTGTTTTTGCAGGGCATGTTGTGATGTGATATGGTCAAGACGTGATGCTATATTTTATTGTATGAGATGATCATGTTTTGTAACCAAAGTTATCGGCAACTGGCAGGAGCCATATGGTTGTCGCTTTATTGTACGAAATGCAAACGCCCTGTAATTGCTTGCTTTATCACTAAGCGGTAGCGATTGTCGTAGAAGCAATAGACGGTGTAAACGACAATGATGCTACGATGGAGATCAAGGTGTCGCGCCGGTGACGATGGTGATCATGGAGGTGCTTCGGAGATGGAGATCACAAGCACAAGATGATGATGGCCATACCATATCACTTATATTGATTGCATGTGATGTTTATCCTTTATGCATCTTATCTTGCTTTGATTGACGGTAGCATTTTAAGATGATCTCTCACTAAAATTATTAAGAAGTGTTCTCCCTGAGTATGCACCGTTGCGAAAGTTCTTCGTGCTGAGACACCACGTGATGATCGGGTGTGATAGGCTCTACGTTCAAATACAACGGGTGCAAAACAGTTGCACACACGGAATACTCAGGTTAAACTTGACGAGCCTAGCATATAACAAATATGGCCTCGGAATATGGAGACTGAAAGGTCGAGCGTGAATCATATAGTAGATATGATCAACATATTGATGTTCACCGTTGAAACTACTCCATCTCACGTGATGATCGGACATGGTGTAGTTGATATGGATCACGTAATCACTTAGAGGATTAGAGGAATGTCTATCTAAGTGGGAGTTCTTAAGTAATATGATTAATTGAACTTAAATTTATCATGAACTTAGTACCTGATAGTATCTTGCTTGTCTATGTTGATTGTAGATAGATGGCCCGTGTTGTTGTTCCGTTAAATTTTAATGCGTTCCTTGAGAAAGCAAAGTTGAAAGATGATGGTAGCAATTACACGGACTGGGTCCGTAACTTGAGGATTGTCCTCATTGCTGCACAGAAGAATTACGTCCTAGAAGCACCGCTAGGTGCCAGGCCTGCTGCTGGAGCAACACCAGATGTTATGAACGTCTGGCAGAGCAAAGCTGATGACTACTCTATAGTTCAGTGTCCCATGCTTTACGGCTTAGAACCGGGTCTTCAACGATGTTTTGAACGTCATGGAGCATATGAGATGTTCCAGGAGTTGAAGTTAATATTTCAAGCAAATGCCCGGATTGAGAGATATGAAGTCTCCAATAAGTTCTACAGCTGCAAGATAGAGGAGAATAGTTCTGTCAGTGAGCATATACTCAAAATGTCTGGGTATAATAATCGATTGATTCAACTGGGAGTTAATCTTCCGGATGATAGCGTCATTGACAGAATTCTCCAATCACTGCCACCAAGCTACAAGAGCTTTGTGATGAACTATAATATGCAAGGGATAGAAAAGACTATTCCCAAGCTCTTCGCAATGCTAAAAGCTGCGGAGGTAGAAATCAAGAAGGATCATCAAGTGTTGATGGTTAACAAGACCACTAGTTTCAAGAAAAAGGGCAAAGGGAAGAAGAAGGGAAACTTCAAGAAGAACAGCAAACAAGTTGCTGCTCAGGAGAAGAAACCTAAGTCTGGACCTAAGCCTGAAACTGAGTGCTTCTACTACAAGCAGACTGGTCACTGGAAGCGGAACTGCCCCAAGTATTTGGCAGATAAGAAGGATGGCAAGGTGAACAAAGGTATATGTGATATACATGTTATTGATGTGTACCTTTCTAATGCTCGCAGTAGCACATGGGTATTTGATACTGGTTCTGTTGCTAATATTTGCAACTCGAAACAGTGACTATGGATTAAGCGAAGATTAGCTAAGGACGAGGTGACGATGCGCGTGGGAAATGGTTCCAAAGTCGATGTGATCGCGGTCGGCATGCTACCTCTACATCTACCTTTGGGATTAGTTTTAGACCTAAATAATTCTTATTTGGTGCCAGTGTTGAGCATGAACATTATATCTGGATCTTGTTTGATGTGAGACGGTAATTCATTTAAATCAGAGAATAATGGTTGTTCTATTTATATGAGTAATATCTTTTATGGTCATGCACCCTTGAAGAATGGTCTATTTTTATTGAATTTTGATAGTAGTGATACATATTCATAATGTTGAAGCCAAAAGATGCAGAGTTGATAATGATAGTGCAACTTATTTGTGGCACTGCCGTTTAGGTCATATCGGTGTAATGCGCATGAAGAAACTCCATACTGATGGACTTTTGGAACCACTTGATTATGAATCACTTGGTACTTGCGAACCGTGTCTCATGGGCAAGATGACTAAAACACCATTCTCCGGTACTATGGAGAGAGCAACTGATTTATTGGAGATCATACATATAGATGTATGTGGTCCGATGAATGTTGAGGCTCGTGGCAGATATCGTTATTTTCTCACCTTCACAGATGATTTGAGCAGATATGGTTATATATACTTAATGAAGCATAAGTCTGAAACATTTGAAAAGTTCAAGGAATTTCAGAGTGAAGTTGAAAATAATCGTAACAAGAAAATAAAGTTTCTACGATCAGATCATGGAGGAGAATATTTGAGTTACGAGTTTGGTCTACATTTGAAACAATGCGGAATAGTTTTGCAACTAACGCCACCCGGAACACCACAGCGTAATGGTGTGTCCGAACGTCGTAATCGTACTTTACTAGATATGGTGCGATCTATGATGTCTCTTACAGATTTACCGCTACCATTTTGGGGTTATGCTTTAGAGACGGCCGCATTCACGTTAAATAGGGCACCATCAAAATCCGTTGAGACGACGCCTTATGAACTGTGGTTTAGCAAGAAACCAAAGTTGTCGTTTCTGAAAGTTTGGGGCTGCGATGCTTATGTGAAAAAGCTTCAACCTGATAAGCTCGAACCCAAATTGGAGAAATGTGTCTTCATATAGGATACCCAAAGGAGACCGTTGGGTACACCTTCTATCACAGATCCAAAGGCAAAACGTTTGTAGCTAAGTTCGGAAACTTTCTGGAGAAGGAGTTTCTCTCGAAAGAAGTGAGTGGGAGGAAAGTAGAACTTGATGAGGTAACTGTACCTGCTCCCTTATTGGAAAGTAGCTCATCACAGAAATCTATTCTTGTGACACCTACACCAATTAGTGAGGAAGTTAATGATGATGATCATGGAACTTCAGATCAAGTTGTTACTGAACCTCGTAGATCAACCATAATAAAATCCGCACCAGAGTGGTATGGTAATCTTGTTCTAGAAGTCATGTTACTAGACCATGATGAACCTACGAACTATGAAGAAGCGATGGTGAGCCCAGATTCCGAAAAATGGCTTGAGGCCATGAAATCTGAGATGGGATCCATGTATGACAACAAAGTATGGACTTTGGTTCACTTGCCCAATGATCGGCAAGCAATTGAAAATAAATGGATCTTCAAGAAGAAGACTGACGCTGACGGTAATTTTACTGTCTACAAAGCTCGACTTGTCGCGAAAGGTTTTCGACAAGTTCAAGGGGTTGACTATGATGAGACCTTCTCACCCGTAGCGATGCTTAAGTCTGTCTGAATCATGTTAGCAGTTGCCGCATTTTATGATTATGAAATATGGCAGATGGATGTCCAAACTGCATTCCTGAATGGTTTTCTGGAAGAAGAGTTGTATATGATGCAACCGGAAGGTTTTGTCGATCCAAAGGGAGCTAACAAAGTGTGCAAACTCCAGCGATCCATTTATGGACTGGTGCAAGCCTCTCAGAGTTGGAATAAACGCTTTGATAGTGTGATCAAAGCATTTGGTTTTATACAGACTTTTGGAGAAGCCTGTATTTACCGAAAGTGAGTGGGAGCTCTGTAGCATTTCTGATACTATATGTAGATGACATATTGCTGATCGGAAATGATATAGAATTTCTGGATAGCATAAAAGGATACTTGAATAAGAGTTTTTCAATGAAAGACCTCGGTGAAGCTGCTTAAATATTGGGCATTAAGATCTATAGAGATATATCAAGACGCTTAATTGGACTTTCACAAAGCACATACCTTGACAACATTTTGAAGAAGTTCAAAATGGATCAAGCAAAGAAAGGGTTCTTGACTGTGTTACAAGGTGTGAAGTTGAGTAAGACTCAAAGCTTGACCACTTCAGAAGATAGAGAGAAGATGAAAGATGTTCCCTATGCTTCAGCCATAGGCTCTATCATGTATGCAATGCTGTGTACCAGTCCTGATGTGTGCCTTGCTATAAGTCTAGCATGGAGGTACCAAAGTAATCCAGGAGTGGATCACTGGACAGCGGTCAAGAACATCCTGAAATACCTGAAAAGGACTAAGGATATGTTTCTCGTATATGGAGGTGACAAAGAGCTCATCGTAAATGGTTACGTTGATGCAAGCATTGAAACTAATCCGGACGATTCTAAATCGCAAACCGGATACGTGTTTACATTGAATGGTGGAGCTGTCAGTTGGTGCAGTTCTAAACAAAGCGTCGTGGCGGGATCTATGTGTGAAGCGGAGTACATAGCTGCTTCAGAAGTAGCAAATGAAGGAGTCTGGATGAAGGAGTTCATATCCGATCTAGGTGTCATACCTAGTGCATCGGGTCCAATGAAAATCTTTTGTGACAATACAGGAGCAATTGCCTTAGCGAAGGAATCCAGATTTCACAAGAGAACCAAGCACATCAAGAGACGCTTCAATTCCATTCGGGATCTAGTCCAGGTTGGAGACATAGAAATTTGCAAGATACATACGGATCTGAATGTTGCAGACCCGTTGACTAAGCCTCTTCCATGAGCAAAACATGATCAACACCAAGACTCCATGGGTGTTAGAATCATTATTGTGTAATCTAGATTATTGACTCTAGTGCAAGTGGGAGACTGAAGGAAATATGCCCTAGAGGCAATAATAAAGTTATTATTTATTTCCTTATATCATGATAAATGTTTATTATTCATGCTAGAATTGTATTAACCGGAAACATAATACTTGTGCGAATACATAGACAAACAGAGTGTCACTAGTATGCCTCTACTTGCCTAGTTTGTTGATCAAAGATGGTTATGTTTCCTGACCATAGACATGTGTTGTCATTTGATTAACGGGATCACATCATTAGGAGAATGATGTGATTGACTTGACCCATTCCGTTAGCTTAGCACTAGATCGTTTAGTTTTCTGCTATTGCTTTCTTAATGACTTATACATGTTCCTATGACTATGAGATTATGCAACTCCCATTTACCGGAGGAACACTTTGTGTGCTACCAAATGTCACAATGTAACTGGGTGATTATAAAGGTGCTCTACAGGTGTCTCCAAAGGTACTTGTCCGGTTTGCATATTTTGAGATTAAGATTTGTCACTCCGATTGTCGGAGAGGTATCTCTGGGCCCTCTCGGTAATGCACATCAAAGCCTTGCAAGCATTGCAACTAATGAGTTAGTTGTGAGATGATTATTATGGAACGAGTAAAGAGACTTGCCGGTAACGAGATTGAACTAGGTATTGAGATACTGACGATCGAATCTCGGGCAAGTAACATACCGATGACAAAGGGAACAACGTATGTTGTTATGCGGTCTGACCGATAAAGATCTTCATAGAATATGTGGGAGCCAATATGAGCATCCAGGTTCCGCTATTGGTTATTGACCGGAAACAGTTCTAGGTCATGTCTACATAGTTCTCGAACCCGTAGGGTCCGCACGCTTAAAGTTACGATGACAGTTTCATTATGAGTTTATATGTTTTGATGTACTGAAAGTTGTTCGGAGTCCCGGATGTGATCACAGACATGATGAGGAGTCTCGAAATGGTCGAGACATAAAGATTGATATATTGGACGACTATATTCGGACACCGGAAGTGTTCCGGGTGGTTTCGGAGAAAACCGGAGTGCCGGAAGGGTTACTGGAACCCCCCGGGGAAGTATTGGGCCTTAGTGGGCCTGAGGGGAGAGAGAGGGCAGCAGCCCAGGAGGTGGCGCGCCTCCTCCCATGGGGAGTCCGAATTGGACTAGGGGAGGGGGGCGCGGCCCCTCTTTCCCTCTCCCTCTCCCTCTGTTTCCTTCCCCCTTCCTAGTTGGACTAGGAAAGGGGAGTCCTACTCCTACTAGGAGGAGGACTCCCCCCTCCTTGGCGCACCCCAAGGGTCGGCCGGCCTCCCCC
>NC_041387.1:44308759-44361105 GCF_002162155.2 Triticum dicoccoides | reverse complement strand
ACACACAAGTTGATCTTCGTGATCGTTCCTTAGCAGTGTGCGGTGCCCCCTCCACCTTATTCCACCTCGGTCATATCGTTGCGGTGCTTAGGCGAAGCCCTGCGTCGGTAGAACATCATCATCGTCACCACACCATCGTGCTGACGGAACTCATCCCCGACACCCTGCTGGATCGGAGTCCGGGGATCGTCATCGAGCTGAACGTGTGCTGAACTCGGAGGTGCCGTACATTCGGTACTTGGATCGGTTGGACCGTGAAGACATACGACTACATCAACCACATTGTCATAATGCTTCCGCTTTCGGTCTACCGAGGGTAAGTGGACAATACTCTCCCCTCTCGTTGCTATGCATCTCCATGATCTTGCGTGTGCGTAGATTTTTTTTTGAAATTACTACGTTCCCCAACAATAAGTGAAGCACATAGAGTATTCTAATAAATTCTAATCAAGTGGGATTCTCCCAAAAGGTGTGTACATCAAGGATGATTGTGGAAAACTAAAAAGAAAATACTAATATCATACAAGACGCTCCAAGCAAAACACATATCATGTGGCGAATAAAAATGTAGCTCCAGGTAAAGTTACCGATAAACGAAGACGAAAGAGGGGATGCCTTTCGGGGGCATCCCCAAGCTTAGGCTTTTGGCTATTCTTGAATATCTTGGGGTTCCATGGTCATCCCCAAGCTTAGGCTCTTGTGACTCCTTATTCCATAGTCTATCAAATCTTTACCTAAAACTTGAAAACTTCACAACACAAAACTCAACAGGAAATCTCATAAGCTCCGTTAGTGAAAGAAAGAAAAACCACCACATAAGGTACTGTAATGAACTCATTATTTATTTATATTGGTGTTATACCTACTGTGTTCCAACTTCTCTATGGTTCATACCCTTACATACTAGCCATAGATGCATCAAAATAAGCAAACAACACACGAAAAGCAGAATCTGTCAAAAACAGAATAGTCTGTAACAATCTGTAACCCTCGAATACTTCTGGAACTCTAAAACTCCTACCAAAATAGGAATTCCTGGGTAATTTGTCTATTGATTTACAGAAAAAATAATCAATGCAAAATCATGTTTCTGTGAATTACTAAAAAAAAATTCGTGTGCATAAAGTTTCTATTTTTCAGGAGAATCAAATTAACTATCACCATAGGTTATCCTGTAGGTTCTACTTGGCACAAACACTAATTAAAACATAAAAACACATCTAAACATAAGGTAGATGCAACATTTATTACTAAACAGAAACAAAAACAAAAAACACAAATAAAATTGGGTTGCCTCCCAACTAGCGCTATCGTTTAACGCCCCTAGCTAGGCATAAAAGCGAGGATAGATCTAAGTAGTGCCTTCTTTGGCACTCAATTTGTAAGTAGCTCTCATGATAGATTCATAAGGTAATTTAACTATCTTTCTTGGAAAGTGCTCCATGCCTTTCCTTAATGTAAATTGGAATCTAATATTCCCTTCCTTCATATCAATAATCGCACCAATCGTTCTAAGGAAAGGTCTACCAAGAATAATAGGACATGAAGATTGCAATCTATATCAAGAACGATAAAATCTGTGGGCACCAAATTCCTATTTGCAACAATGAGAACATCATTGATCCTCCCCATTGGCTTCTTAATGGTGGAATTCCCAAGGTGCAAATTTAAAGAGCAATCATCAAGATCATGGAAACCTAGAATATCACATAAAGTTTTCGGAATCGTGGAAACACTAGCACCCAAATCACATAAAGCATAACACTCATGATCTTTAATTTTAATCTTTATAGTAGGTTCCCAGTCATCATAAAGTTTTCTAGGTATAGAAACTTCCAAATTAAGTTTTTCATCATAAGATTGCATCAAGGCATCAACAATATGTTTGGTAAAAGCTTTATTTTGACTATAAGCACGAGGAGAATTCACAACAGATTGCAACAAGGAAATACAATCTTCTAAACAACAATTATCATAATTAAATTCCTTGAAATCCAAGATAGTGGGTTCAATGCTATTTAAAGTCTTGACCTCTCCAATCCCACTTTTACCAAATTTAGCATCAAGATCTAAAAACTCTGAATCATTGGGACGCCTTTTAACTAAAGTTGACTCATCTCCAGTCCCATCATTATTAAGATTCATATTGCAAAACAAAGATCTAATAGGGGAAACATCAATAATTTTAAGATTTTCATTATTATTTTCATGGAAACTAGAAGAACACGCCTTTATAAAGCCATCTTTTTTAGCATGCAATCTAGCGCTTCTTTCTTTGCACTCATCAATGGAAATTATCATAGTTTTGAGAGACTCATTGATATCATGCTTAGGAGGAGTAGATCTAAGTTTCAAAGAATCAACATCAAGCGAGAGTCTATCAATGTTCCTAGCCAAATCATCAACTTTGAGCAATTTTTCTTCAAGCAAGGCATTTAAATTCTTTTGGGAGATCATAAATTCTTTCACACTTTTTTCAAAATCAGAGGGCATCTTATTAAAATTACCATAAGAATTATTGTAGGAATTTCCATAATTATTAGAGGAATTACTAGGGAACGGTCTAGGATTAAAGTTTCCTCTATAAGCATTGTTACCAAAATTATTCCTACCAACAAAATTCACATCCATAGATTCATTATTATTCTCAATCAAAGTAGACAAAGGCATATCATTAGGATCAATAGGAGCACTCTTAGTAGCAAACAATTTCATAAGTTCATCCATCTTTCCACTCAAAACATTAATTTCTTCTATAGCATGCACTTTTTTACTAGTAGATCTTTCGGTGTGCCATTGAGAATAATTAGCCATAATGTTATCAAGGAGTTTAGTAGCTTATCCTAAAGTGATTTCCATAAACGTGCCTCCCACAGCCGAATCTAAAAGATTTCTAGAAGCAAAATTCAATCCAGCATAAAAAATTATATGATCATCCATAAATTCAAACCATGAGTAGGGCAATTGCGAATCATCAATTTCATTCTTTCCCAAGATTGGGAAACATGCTCATGATCAAGTTGTTTAAAATTCATAATATCGTTCCTAAGAGAGATAATCTTAGCGGGAGGAAAATACCTAGAGATAAAAGCATCTTTGCACTTATTCCATGAATCAATACTATTCTTAGGCAAAGACGAAAACCAAATTTTAGCACGATCTCTAAGTGAAAACGGAAATAACTTCAGTTTAACAATATCATTATCTGTATCTTTATTCTTTTGCATCTCACACAAATCAACAAAGTTGTTTAGATGGGTAGCGGCATCTTCACTAGGAAGGCCGGAGAATTGATCTTTCATAACAAGATTCAGCAAAGTAGCATTGAATTCACAAGACTCAACATCATTAAGTGGAGCAATCGGAGTAATAAGGAAATCATTATTATTGGTATTGGAAAAGTCACACGATTTGGTATTATCTTGCGCCATAGCGACAAGCAATCCAACACACAAGCAAATAAAAAGGCAAGCGAAAGAGAGAGGACATTGGGAAAGAGAGGGCGGATAAAATGGCAAGGGTGAAGTGGAGGAGAGGAAAATGAGAGGAAAATGGCAAATAATGTAAATGCGAGGGAGATGAGTTTGTGATGGGTACTTGATATGTCCTGACTTGAGCGAAGACCTCCCCGGCAACGGCACCAGAAATCCTTCTTGCTACATCTTGAGCTTGCATTGGTTTTCCTTGAAGAGGACATGGTGATGCAGCAATAGTAGCGTAAGTATTTCCCTCAGTTTTTGAGAACCAGGTTATCAATCCAGTAGGAGGCTCCTCAAAAGTCCCACGCACCTACACAAACAAACAAGAACTCACAACCAACGCGATAAAAGGGTTGGGTCACTTGCGAAAGTGAGATCTGATAGAGATAATATGATAAGAAAATATATTTTTGGTACTTTATAATATAGATAGGAAAAGTAAAGATGCAAATAAAAGTAGATTGAAAGCTTATATGATAAAAGATAGACCCGGGGGCCATAGGTTTCACTAGTGGCTTCTCTCAAGATAGCATAAGTATTACAGTGGGTGAACAAATTACTGTCGAGCAATTGATAGAAAAGCGAATAATTATGAGATTATCTAGGCATGATCATGTATATAGCCATCACGTCTGTGACAAGTAGACCGACTCCTGCCTGCATCTACTACTATTACTCCACACATCAACCGCTATCCAGCATGCATGTAGAGTATTAAGTTCATAAAGAACAGAGTAACACATTAAGAAAGATGACATGATGTAGAGGGATAACTCATGCAATATGATATAAACCCCATCTTTTTATCCTTGATGGCAACAATACAATACGTGCCTTGCTTCCCCTGCTCTCACTGGGAAAGGACACCGCAAGATTGAACCCAAAGCTAAGCACTTCTCCATTGCAAGAAAGATCAATCTAGTAGGCCAAACCAAACTGATAATTCGAAGAGACTTGCAAAGATAACTTAATCACACATAAAAGAATTCAGAGGAGATTCAAATATTTCTCATAGATAAACTTGATCATAAACCCACAATTCATCAGATCTCGACAAACACACACAAAAAGAGTTACGTCGAATAGATCTCCAAGAAGATCAAGGAGAACATGGTATTGAGATTCAAAGAGAGAGAAGAAGCCATCTAGCTAATAACTATGGACCCGAAGGTCTGTGGTAAACTACTCACAACTCATCGGAGAGGCTATGGTGTTGATGTAGAAGCCCTCCGTGATCGATTCCCCCTCCGGCGGAGCGCCGGCGAAAGCTCCAAGATGGGATCTCGAGGATGCAGAAGGTTACGGTGGTGGAAATAGTTTTTCGTGGTCGCCTCTGATGTTCTCGGGGTACGTGTGTATATATAGGAGGAAGAAGTAGGTCGTTGGATGCTCGAGGGGTCCACGAGATAGGGGTGCCCCTAGTAGGGGGCGCCCTC
Organism: Triticum dicoccoides; assembly: GCF_002162155.2. NCBI lineage: Eukaryota > Viridiplantae > Streptophyta > Magnoliopsida > Poales > Poaceae > Triticum > Triticum dicoccoides. The sequence continues at coordinate 44,356,190 of NC_041387.1, read as the reverse complement.
CACCCTCGTGTTCTCCTCGATTGCTTCTTGACTTGCACTCCAAGTCCTCTGGATCACGTTTGTTCCAAAAAGATCACCCCCGAAGGTTTCATTCCCTTTGGACTCCGTTTGATATGCCTTTTCTTCGAAACACTGAAATAGGCAAAAAAAACAGCAATACGGGTTGGGCCTGCGGTTAGTAGGTTAGTCCCACAAATGATATAAAAGTGTAAAGTAAAGCCCATAAACATCCAAAACGGGTATATAATAGCATGGAACAATCAAAAATTATAGATACGTTGGAGACGTATCAAGTTCCGTCAGCATGACGGTGTGGTGACGATGATGATGTTCTACCGACGCAGGGCTTCGCCTAAGCACCGCTATGATATTATCGAGGTGGATTATGGTGGAGGGGGCACCGCACACGGCTAAGAGATCCAAGGGATCAATTGTTGTGTCTATGGGGTGCCCCCCTCCTCCGTATATAAAGGAGGGGAGGAGAGGGTCGGCCAGGAGGAGGCGCGCCCAAGGGGGGGGGGTCCTACTCCCATTGGGAGTAGGACTCCTCCTTTCCCTATTTGGAGAGGGAGAGAGAAGGAAGAGGAAGGAGGGAGGAAGGAAAGGGGCCCGACCCCCCTCCCAATTTGGATTGGGCTTGGGGGGTTGCTCCTTTCCCCTCCTTTCAACTGAAGCCCATTAAGGCTCATATACCTCCCGGGGGGTTCCGATAACCTCCCGGTGCTCCGGTATTGTCCCAATCTCACCCGGAACCATTCGGGTGTCCAAATATAGTCGTCCAATATATCGATCTTTATGTCTTGACCATTTCGAGACTCCTCGTCATGTCCGTGATCACATCCGAGACTCCGAACTACCTTCGGTACATCAAAACACATAAACTCATAATATAACCATCATCAAACTTTAAGCGTGCGGACCCTACGGGTTCGAGAACTATGTAGACATGACCGAGACACATCTCCGGTCAATAACCAATAGCAGAACCTGGATGCTCATATTGGCTCCCACATATTCTAAGAAGATCTTTATCGGTCAAACTGCATAACAACATATGTTGTTCCCTTTGTCATCGGTATGTTACTTGCCCGAGATTCGATCATCGGTATCTCAATACCTAGTTCAATCTCGTTACCGGCATGTCTGTTTACTCGTTACGTAATGCATCATCGTGTAACTAACTCATTAGCTACATTGCTTGCAAGGCTTATAGTGATGTGCATTACCGAGAGGGCCTAGAGGTACCTCCCCGACAATCGCAGTGACAAATCCTAATCTCGAAATACGTCAACTCAACAAGTACCTTCGAAGACACCTGTAGAGCACCTTTATAATCACCTAGTTACGTTGTGACGTTTGGTAGCACTCAAAGTGTTCCTCCGGTAAGCGGGAGTTACATAATCTCATAGTTATAGGAACATGTATAAGTCATGAAGAAAGCAATAGCAACATACTAAACTATCAAGTGCTAAGCTAACGAAATGGGTCAAGTCAATCACATCATTCTCCTAATGATGTTATCCCACTGATCAAATAATAACTCATATCCATGGTTAGGAAACTCAACCATCTTTTATCAATGAGCTAGTCAAGTAGAGGCATACTAGTGACACTATGTATGTCTATGTATTCACACATGCATTATGTTTCTGGGCAATACAATTCTAGCATGAATAATAAACATTTATCATGATATGAGGAAATAAATAATAACTTTATTATTGCCTCTAGGGCATATTTCCTTCAGTCTCCCACTTGCACTAGAGTCAATAATCTAGATTACACAGTAATGATTCTAACACCCATGGAGCCTTGGTGCTGATCATGTTTTGCTCGTGGAAGAGGCTTAGTCTACGGGTCTGCAACATTCAGATATGTATGTATCTTGCAAATCTCTATGTCTCCCACCTGGACTTGGTCCCGAATGGAATTGAAGCGTCTCTTGATGTGCTTGGTTCTCTTGTGAAATCTGGATTCCTTTGCCAAGGCAGTTGCACCAGTATTGTCACAAAAGATTTTCATTAGACCCGATGCACTAGGTATGACACCTAGATCGGATATGAACTCCTTCATCCAGACTCCTTCATTTGCTGCTTCCGAAGCAGTTATGTACTCCGCTTCACATGTAGATCCCGCCACGACACTTTGTTTAGAACCGCACCAACTGACAGCTCCACCGTTCAATATAAACACGTATCCGGTTTGCGATTTAGAATCGTCCGGATCAGTGTCAAAGCTTGCATCGACGTAATCATTTACGACTAGCTCTTTGTCACCTCCATAAACAAGAAACATATCCTTAGTCCTTTTCAGGTATTTCAGGATGTTCTTGACCGCTATCCAGTGATCCACTCCTGGATTACTTTGGTACCTCCCTGCTAAACTAATAGCAAGGCACACATCAAGTCTGGTACACAACATTGCATACATGATAGAGCCTATGGCTGAAGCATAGGGAAAATCTTTCATTTTCTCTCTATCTTCTGCAGTGGTCGGGCATTGAGTATGACTAAATTTCACACCTTGTATTACAGGCAAGAAACCTTTCTTTGCTTGATCCGTTTTGGACTTTTTCAAAACTTTATCAAGGTATGTACTTTGTGAAAGTCCAATTAAGCATCTTGATCTATCTCTATAGATCTTGATGCCCAATATATAAGTAGCTTCACCGAGGTCTTTCATTGAATTTTTTTTATTCAAGTATCCTTTTATGCTATCCAGAAATTCTATATCATTTCCAATCAACAATGTCATCCACATATAATATTAGAAATGCTATAGAGCTCCCACACACTTTCTTGTAAATACAGGCTTCTCCAAAAGTCTGTATAAAACCATATGCTTTGATCACACTATCAAAGCATTTATTCCAACTCTGAGAGGCTTGCACCAGTCCATAAATGGATTGCTGGAGCTTGCACACTTTGTTAGCACCTTTTGGATCGACAAACCTTCTGGTTGCATCATATACAACTCTTCTTCCAGAAATCCATTCAGGAATGCAGTTTTGACATCCATTTGCCAACTTTCATAATCATAAAATACGGCAATTGCTAACATGATTCGGACAAGCTTAAGCATCGCTACAGGTGAGACAGTCTCATCGTAGTCAACCCCTTGAACTTGTCGAAAACCTTTTGCAACAATTTGAGCTATGTAGATAGTAACATTACCATCAGCGTCAGTCTTCTTCTTAAAGATCCATTTATTCTCGATAGCTTGCCGATCATCGGGCAAGTCAACCAAAGTCCATACTTTGTTCTCATACATGGATCCCATCTCAGATTTCATGGCCTCAAGCCATTTTGCAGAATCTGGGCTCATCATCGCTTCCTCATAGTTCGTAGGTTCGCCATGGTCAAGTAACATGACCTCTAGAATAGGATTACCGTACCACTCTGGTGCGGATCTTACTCTGGTTGACCTACAAGGTTTGGTAGTAACTTGATCTGAAGTTTCATGATCAATATCATTAGCTTCCTCACTAATTGGTGTAGTTGTCACAAGAACTTGTTTCTGTGATGAACTATTTTCCAATAAGGGAGCAGGTACAGTTACCTCATCAAGTTCTACTTTCCTCCCACTCACTTCTTTTGAGAGAAACTCCTTCTCTAGAAAGGATCCATTCTTGGCAATGAATGTCTTGCCTTCGGATCTGTGATAGAAGGTGTACCCAACAGTTTCCTTTGGGTATCCTATGAAGACACATTTCTCCTATTTGGGTTCGAGCTTATCAGGTTGAAGCTTTTTCAAATAAGCATCGCAGCCCCAAACTTTAAGAAACGACAACTTTGGTTTCTTGCCAAACCACAGTTCATAAGGCGTCGTCTCAACGGATTTTGATTGTGCCCTATTTAACGTGAATGCAACCGTCTCTAAAGCATAACCCCAAAATGATAGCGGTAAATCAGTAAGAGACATCATAGATCGCACCATATCTAGTAAAGTATGATTGCGACATTCGGACACACCATTACGCTGTGGTGTTCTGGGTGGCGTGAGTTGCGAAACTATTCCGTATTGTTTCAGTAGACCAAACTCGTAACCCAAATATTCTCCTCCAGGATCAGATCGTAGAAACTTTATTTTCTTGTTACGATGATTTTTAACTTCACTCTGAAATTCTTTGAACTTTTCAAAGAATTCAGACTTATGTTTCATTAAGTAGATATACCCATATCTGCTTAAATCATCTGTGAAGGTGAGAAAATAACGATACCCGCCATGAGCCTCAACATTCATTGGACCACATACGTTAGTATGTATGACCTCCAACAAATCAGTTGCTCGCTCCATACTTCAGGAGAACGACGTTTTAGTCATCTTTCCCATGAGGCATGGTTCGCAAGTACCAAGTGATTCATAATCAAATGATTCCAAAAGTCCATCAGTATGGAGTTTCTTCATGCGCTTTACACCAATATGACCCAAATGACAATGCCACAAATAAGTTGCACTATCATTATAAACTCTGCATATTTTGGCTTCAACATTATGAATATGTGTATCACTACTATCGAGATTCATCAAAAATAGACCACTCTTTAAGGGTGCATGACCATAAAAGATATTACTCATATAAATAGAACAACCATTATTCTCAGATTTAAATGAATAACCATCTCGCATCAAACAAGATCCAGATATAATGTTCATGCTCAACGCTGGCACCAAATAACAATTATTCAGGTCTAAAACTAATCCCGAAGGTAGATGTAGAGGTAGCGTGCCGATGGAGATCACATCGACTTTGGAACCATTTCCCACGCGCATCGTCACCTCGTCCTTAGCCAGTGTTCGCTTAATCCGTAGTCCCTGTATTGAGTTGCAAATATTAGCAATAGAACCAGTATCGAATACCCAGGTGATACTTCGAGCTCTGGTAAGGTACACATCAATAACATGTATATCACATATACCTTTGTTCACATTGCCATCCTTCTAATCCGCCAAATACTTGGGGCAGTTCCGCTTCTAGTGACCAGTCTGCTTGTAGTAGAAGCACTCAGTCTCAGGCTTAGGTCCAAACTTGGGTTTCTTCTCTTGAGCAGCAACTTGTTTGCCGTTCTTCTTGAAGTTCCCCTTCTTCTTCCCTTTACCCTTTTTCTTGAAACTAGTGGCCTTGTTGACCATCAACACTTGATGCTCCTTCTTGATTTCTACCTCCGCGGCCTTTAGCATTGCGAAGAGCTCGGGAATTGTCTTGTTCATCCCTTGCATATTATAGTTCATCACGAAGCTCTTGTAGCTTGGTGGCAGTGATTGAAGAATTTTTTCAATGACACTATCATCCAGAAGATTAACTCCCAGTTGAATCAAGTGATTGCAATACCCAGACATTTTGAGTATATGCTCACTGACAAAACTATTCTCCTCCATCTTGCAGCTATAGAACTTACTGGAGACTTCATATCTCTCAATGCGGGCATTTTCTTGAAATATTAACTTCAACTCCTGGAACATCTCATATGCTCCATGACGTTCAAAACATCGTTGAAGTCCCGGTTCTAAGCCGTAAAGCATGGCACACTGAACTATAGAGTAGTCATCAACACGCGACTACGAGGCATTCACAATGTCTGTAGTAGCTGGCGCAGGTGGTACACCTAGCGGTGCTTCCAGGACGTAACTCTTATGTGCAGCAATGAGGATAATCGACAAGTTACGGACCCAGTCTGTGTAATTGCTACCATCATCTTTCAACTTTGCTTTCTCAAGGAACGCATTAGAATTCAACGGAACAACCACATGAGCCATCTATCTACAACAACATAGACATGCAAAAATACTATCAGGTACTAAGTTCATGATAAATTTAAGTTCAATTAATCATATTACTTAAGAACTCCCACTTAGATAGACATCCCTCTAATCATCTAAGTGATCACGTGATCCAAATCAACTAAAACATAACCGATCATCACGTGAAATGGAGTAGTTTTCAATGGTGAACATCACTATGTTGATCATATCTACTATATGATTCACGCTCAACCTTTCGGTCTTAGTGTTCCGAGGCCATATCTACATATGCTAGGCTCGTCAAGTTTAACCTAAGTATTCCGCGTGTGCAAAACTGGCTTGCACCCGTTGTAGATGGACGTAGAGGTTGTCACACCCGATCATCACGTGGTGTCTGGGCACGACGAACTTTGGCAATGGTGCATACTAAGGGAGAACACTTTTATCTTGAAATTTAGTGAGAGATCATCTTATAATGCTACCGTCAATCAAAGCAAGATAAGATGCATAAAAGATAAACATCACATGCAATCAATATAAGTGATATGATATGGCCATCATCATCTTGTGCTTGTGATCTCCATCTCCGAAGCACCGTCATGATCACCATTGTCACCGGCGCGACACCTTGATCTCCATCGTAGCATCGTTGTCGTCTTGCCAACTATTGCTTCTATGACTATCGCTACCGCTTAGTGATAAAGTAAAGCAATTACAGGGCAATTGCATTGCATACAATAAAGCGTAAACCATATGGCTCCTGCCAGTTGCTGATAACTCGATTACAAAACATGATCATCTCATACAATAAAATATAGCATCATGCCTTGACCATATCACATCACAACATGCCCTGCAAAAACAAGTTAGACGTCCTCTACTTTGTTGTTGCAAGTTTTACGTGGCTGCTACAGGCTGAGCAAGAACCGTTCTTACCTACGCATCAAAACCACAACGATAGTTCGTCAAGTTAGTGCTATTTTAACCTTCTCAAGGACCGGGCATAGCCACACTCGGTTCAACTAAAGTTGGATAAACTGACACCCGCTATTCACCTGTGTGCAAAGCACGGCGGTAAAACCAGTCTCGCGTACGCGTACGCGTAATGTCAGTTCGGGCTGCTTCATCCAACAATACCGCCGAACCAAAGTATGACATGCTGGTAAGCAGTATGCCTTGTATTGCCCACAACTCACTTGTGTTCTACTCGTGCATATAACATCTACGGATAAAACCTGGCTCGGATGCCACTGTTGGGGAACGTAGTAATTTCAAAAAAAAATCCTACACACACGCAAGATCATGGTGATACATAGCAACGACTGGGGAGAGTATGTCCACGTACCCTCGTAGACCGAAAGCGGAAGAGTTAGCACAACACGGTTGATGTAGTCGTACGTCTTCACGGTCTGACCGATCAAGTATCGAACGCACGACACCTCCGAGTTCAGCACACGTTCAGCTCGATGACGTTCCTCGAACTCCGATCCAGCCGAGCTTTGAGGGAGAGTTCCGTCAACACGACGACGTGGTGACGATGATGATGTTCTACCGACGCAGGGCTTCGCCTAAGCACCGCTACGATATTATTGAGGTGGATTATGGTTGAGGGGGGCACCGCACACGGCTAAGAGATCCAAGGGATCAATTGTTGTGTCTATGGGGTGCCCCGTCCTCCGTATATAAAGGAGGGGAGGAGAGGGCCGGCCAGGAGGAGGCGCGCCCAAGGGAGGGAGTCCTACTCCCACTGGGAGTAGGACTCCTCCTTTTCCTATTTGGAGAGGGAAAGGGAAGGAAGAGGAAGGAGGGAGGAAGGAAAGGGGGGGGGGCTCCCAATTCGGATTGGGCTTGGGCGGGGGGGCGCCCCCTCCCTTGCTGCTTTCCCCTCCTTTCCACTAAAGCCCATTAAGGCCCATATACCTCCCGGGGGGTTCCGATAACCTCCCGGTGCTCCGGTATTGTGCCAATCTCACCCGGAACCATTCCGGTGTCCAAATATAGTCGTCCAATATATCGATCTTTATGTCTCGACTAATTCGAGACTCCTCTTCATGTCCGTGTTCACATCCGGGACACCGAACTACCTTTGGTACATCAAAACACATAAACTCATAATATAACTGTCATCGAACTTTAAGCGTGCGGACCCTACGGGTTCGAGAACTATGTAGACATGACCGAGACATGTCTCCGGTCAATAACCAATAGCGGAACCTGGATGCTCATATTGGCTCCCAGATATTCTACGAAGATCTTTATCGGTCAAACCACATAACAACATACGGTGTTCCCTTTGTCATCGGTATGTTACTTGCCCGAGATTCGATCGTCGGTATCTCAATACCTAGTTCAATCTCGTTACCGGCAAGTCTCTTTACTCGTTACGTAATGCATCATCCCGTAACTAACTCATTAGCTACATTTCTTGCAAGGCTTATAGTGATGTGCATTACCAAGAGGGCCTAGAGATACCTCTCCGACAATCGGAGTGACAAATCCTAATCTCGAAATACGTCAACTCAACAAGTACCTTCGGAGACACCTGTAGAGCACCTTTATAATCACCCAGATATGTTGTGACGTTTGGCTGCACACAAAGTGTTCCTCCGGTAAGCGGGAGTTACATAATCTCATAGTTATAGGAACATGTATAAATCATGAAGAAAGCAATAGCAACATACTAAACGATCAAGTGCTAAGCTAATGAAATGGGTCAAGTCAATCACATCATTCTCCTAATGATGTGATCCCACTGATCAAATGATAACTCATATCCATGGTTAGGAAACTCAACCATCTTTGATCAATGAGCTAGTCAAGTAGAGGCATACTAGTGACACTATGTTTGTCTATGTATTCACACATGTATTACGTTTCCGGGTAATACAATTCTAGCATGAATGATAAACATTTATCATGATATGAGGAAATAAACAATAAATTTATTATTGCCTCTAGGGCATATTTCCTTCAATAGCAACATCAATCTCAGAACATAGTGGATACTAGGGATCAAACCCTAACAAAAATAACTTGGTTACATGGTAAATCTCATCCAACCCATCACCGTCCAGCAAGCCTACGATGGAATTACACACGCACGGCGGTGAGCATCATGAAATTGGTGATGGAGGATGGTTGATGATGATGACGGCGACGAATCCCCTCTCTGGAGCCCCGAACGGACTCCAGATCAAGCCTCCCGAGAGAGATTAGGGCTTGGTGGTGGCTCCGTATCGTAAAACATGATAAAACTTTATCTCTGATTTTTTTCTCCGCAAAACGGAATATATAGAGTTGGAGTTGAGGTCGGTGGAGCATCAGGGGGCCCACGACACAGGGGGCGCGCCCAGGGGGAGGGGGAGCGCCCCCCACCATCGTGGACAGGGTGTGGGCCCCCTGGCCTTGATTCTTTCGCCAGTATTTTTTATATTTTCCAAAAGTTATCTCCCTAAATTTTCAGGTCATTCCGAGAACTTCTGTTTTCTGCACAATAAACAACACCATGGCAGTTTTGCTAAAAACAACGTCAGTCCGGGTTAGTTTCATTCAAATCTTGCAAGTTAGAGTCGAAAACAAGGGCAAAAGTTTTTGTAAAAGTAGATACGTTGGAGGCGTATCAACTCCCCCAAGCTTAAACCTTTGCTTGTCCACAAGCAATTCAGTTGATAAACTGAAAGTGATAAAGGAAAACTTTTACAAACTCGGTTTGCTCTTGTTGTTGTAAATATGTAAAGCCAGCATTCAAGTTTTCAGCAAAGATTATGAACTAACCATATTCACAATAACCCTTAGGTCTCATGTTTACTCATATCAATGGCATAATCAACTAGCGAGCAATAATAATAAATCTCGGATGACAACACTTTCTCAAAACAATCATAATATGATATAACAAGATGGTATCTCACTAGCCCTTTCTGAGACCGCAAAACATAAATGCAGAGCACCTTTAAACATCAAGGACTGACTAAACATTGTAATTCATGGTAAAAGAGATCCAGTCAAGTCATACCCAATATAAACTAATAGTAATGAATGCAAATGACAGAGTGCTCTCCAGCGGGTGCTTTTTAATAAGAAGGTGATGACTCAACATAAAATTAAATAGATAGGCCCTTCACAGAGGGAGGCAGGGATTTGTAGAGGTGCCAGAGCTCGATTTTAAAATAGAGATGAATAACATTTTGAGCGGTATACTTTCACTGTCAATGCAACAACCATGAGATGGTGATATCTTCCATGCTACACACATTATAGGCGGTTCCCAAACAGAATGGTAAAGTTTATACTCCCTCACCACCAACAAGCACACTCCACGGCCATCCGAAACAATGGGGTACCGTCCATACCAACAACAGTCCTGGGGGAGTTTTGTTTTAATTATTTTGATTTTCTTTGATCTTTTTGTTCATGGGACTGGGCATCCCGGTTACCAGCCATTTCTCGTGAATGAGGAGCGGAGTCTACTCCCCTTGAGAATAACCCACCTAGCATGGAAGATGACAACCCTAGTTGAAACATGAACTGCTCGAGCATACAAAACAGAATTTCATTTGAAGGTTTGGAGTTTGGCACATACAAATTTACTTGGAACGGCGGGTGGATACCACATATAGGAAGGTATGGTGGACTCATATGGAACAACTTTGGGGTTTATGGAGTTTGGATGCACAAGCAGTATTCTCGCTTAGTACAGGTGAAGGCTAGCAAAAGACTGGGAATCGACCAACTGAGAGAGCGACAATAGTCATGAACATGCATTAAAATTAATTAACACTGAGTGCAAGCATGAGTAGGATATAATCCTCCATGAACATAAATATCGTGAAGGCTATGTTGATTTTGTTTCAACTACATGTGTGAACATGTGCCAAGTCAAGTCACTCGAATCATTCAAAGGAGCATACCATCCTATCATACCACATCACAACCATTTTAATAGCATGTTGGCACACAAGGTAAATCATTATAAGCTCCTAGCTAATTAAGCATGGAATAAGCAACTATAATCTCTAAATGTCATTGCAAACATGTTTATTCATAATAGGCTGAATCAGGAACGATGAACTCATCATATTTACAAAAACAAAAGAGGTCGAGTTCATACCAGCTTTTCTCATCTCAATCAGTCCATCATATATCGTCATTATTGCCTTTCACTTGCATGACTGAACGGTGTGTATAATAATAATAGTGCACGTGCATTGGACTAAGCTGGAATCTGCAAGCATTCAATTCAAGAGAGAAGACATGGTAATATGGGCTCTAAGTTAAATCAACAATAATGCATATGAGAGCCACTAAATGTTTTCATTATGGTCTTCTACTCTTGACCCCAAAAGGAGAGAAAAGAAATAAAACTATTTACACGGGAAAGCTCCCAACAAGCAAAAGAAGAACGAGAAATCTTTTTGGCTTTTCATTTTAATTACTACTGCAAGCATGGAAATTAAACTAACTAATTTTTTTGGTTTTCTTAAGGTTTATCAAACACACAAGAAGAAAGCTAGAAAAAGAAATTAAACTAGCATGGATAATACAATGAAAGAGTATGAACACTGACAACTAGAATAGTGTGTGAACATGAATGTAAAGTCGGTGAGAAATACGTACTCCCCCAAGCTTAGGCTTTTGGCCTAAGTTGGTCTAATGCCAAGGATCGCGGCTACTCTCCCCGATGTACCGAGGAGTGTCATCTGGATACCACTGGCTGGCGATCTCCTCCGGATCCCACTAATAACAGGATGAACGATAAGGGTCCAGTGGTGGTTCCGCTCAGGCTCTGGAGCTGATGTCTAGCCTCGATGCACGTACACATCCTTCGGCAAGACAAGTTAATGACTTGCAGTTAAATCAAACAAAGAAGGCGCATGCAGGGTAATAATCTCATTGTGTTTCTTATTAAATCTCAGGTTATATAGGAGCATCTTATCATCATTGCCAACAATAAACTCATGCGCTACCATGCTCCTGTAATCTAAAAAGGTAAGAGGCAGCAATGTCTCCTCTTTCTCATCATGCCTAATAGGTATCTCGAAATGTTTAGCAAGGCATGCAACATAGATACCTCCAAAGATGGGGCCCTTTGTACGGTTCAAGCTTAACCATTTAGTAATAACGGCACCCATACTAAAAGTGTTATCACCGAATAAGGCATGGAGCAGAATAATAATATCAGGAACACTGAAGTTTACACTATTTCCACGACCTATTAAGCATCGACTAGCAAATATGGCAAAGTAGCGTAAAAAAGGAAAGTGTATGCTAGTGATTCTCGCATCGGAACCCTTCTTCGAATCCCCTACAGTAATAGTGTTAACAAAACCATCCACATCTTTATGATGTGGTTCATCTAAGCTGCCCTCAAAAGGTATTCTACAAATCGCGCAAAAATTACGTAATGACATTTCCTTAGTCTCATCATATAAATGAAAAGATACCGAAGGAGGTGAATTCTTAGGATAATAGTAAAAGTTTTGCACGAAGGTATTGGTGAGTAAGAGATACTGTTCGATCCGGTCGTGGAGGAAGTCGGTGAGGCCCGCATTTTCAACCAAAGAATAAAAGTCTTCATAAATCCCGGCTGCTCTCAAGAAATTATCACAAGGCCATTCACACGGCCGTACTTCCGCTATGCGAGGAAGATTATACTTGGCCTTTTCTTTCTCCTTAGCTTGCTTATCCTTGGAGCTTTGGCTAGAAGAGCCCCTCAATAATCTCCTCATCATTTTCTGAATTTTTTTGAAACTTTTTGTAACTTCAAAGTAAAAGTGAAACAAACTAAACAAGATTGATAGCAACTACTCCCACAAGTGCCTGGAGCCTATATCATGCATTAGAATTACTTGGGACCTCATAAATTTGACATGCAAGCTCAAGAACAGGGTCACCTATGTAGCAAAAATTTTCAATGAATAAAGCACTAGAACAAAAACCAATTGGACCAATGGAGGAGTCACATACCAAGCAACAATCTCCCAAAGCAGTTTTGTGAATGGAGCTTTGAGCAAGGAGATAGAAAATCGCAGCAAAATGAGCTAGAACTCGTGCTTGAGCTGGATGGGGATTTTTTGGGAGGAAGATGGAGTGTGTGGGTGCATGAATAAGTGGAGGGGGGCCACCGTGGCCCCACAAGATAGGGGGCACCCCCAGGGGGAGTGAGCGCGCCCTCCACCCTCGTGGCCAGGTGCTTGCCCCCCTGTTGTGTTCTTAGTGCCTAAAATCCTCAAGTATTCCATCAAAAATCATACTAAATTTGCAGGGCATTGGGAGCACTTTTATTTTCGGGATATTTTTATTGAATGGATAATTCAGAAAACAGACAGATAATACTATTTTTGCTTTATTTATTCTAAATAACAGAAAGTAAAAAGAGGGTACAAAAGGTTGTGCCTTCTAGTTTCATCCATCTCATGATCATCAAAATGAATCCACTAACAAGGTTGATCAAGTCTTGTTAACAAACTCATTCTGAATAACACGGAACCGGAGAAATTTCGAATAACACTAGGTTACCTCAACAGGGATATGAACATCCCCAACAATAAGAATATCATACTTTTTCTTGACAGTAGGAAGAGGAAATTCAAAACCTCCAATAATGATAGTTGGAATTTTTCCAATAGAATTGATGCGATGAACTTGAGATTGTTTCCTCGGAAAGTGTACTGTATGCTCATTACCATTAACATGAAAAGTGACATTGCCTTTGTTGCAATCAATAACAGCCCCTGCAGTATTCAAAAAGGGTCTACCAAGGATAATCGACATACTATCGTCCTCAGGAATATCAAGAATAACAAAGTCCGTTATGATAGTGATGTTTGCAACCACAACAGGCACATCCTCACAAATATCGACATGTATAGCAGTTGATTTATTAGCCATTTGCAAAGATATTTCAGTAGGTGTCAACTTATTCAATTCAAGTCTACGATATAAAGAGAGAGGCATAACACTAACACCGGCTCCAAGATCACATAAAGCAGTTTTAACATAATTTCTTTTAATGGAGCATGGTATAGTTGGTACTCCTGGATCTCCAAGTTTCTTTGGTATTCCACCTTTAAAAGTATAATTAGCAAGCATGGTGGAAATTTCAGCTTCAGGTATCTTTCTTTTATTTGTAATGATATCCTTCATATATTTAGCATAAGGATTTACTTTAAGCATATCAGTTAAGCATATACGTAAGAAGATAAGTCTAATCATTTCAACGAAGCGCTCAAAATCCTTTGTCTTGGATGGTTTAGGAGGAAAGGGCATGGGTTTCTGAACCCATGGTACTCTTTCTTTACCGTGCTTCCTAGCAGAAAAATCTCGCTTATCATAACGATGATTCTTTGATTGTGGGTTATCAAGATCAACAGCAGGTTCAATCTCTACATCATTATTATTGCTAGGTTGAGCATCAACATGAACATTATCATTAACATTATCACTAGGTTCATGTTCATCACCAGATTGTGTTTCAACATCAGAAATAGAAATATCATTGGGATTCTCTGGTGTGTCTACAACAGGTTCACTAGAAGCATGCAAAGTCCTATCGTTTTTCTTTTTCTTCCTTTTAGAAGGACTAGGTGAGTCTAAATTATTTCTCTGAGAATCTTGCTCGATTCTCTTAGGGTGGCCTTCAGGATACAAAGGTTCCTGAGTCATTCTACCAGTTCTAGTAGCCACTCTAATAGCAAAGTCATGTTTATTATTTAATTCATCGAGCAAATCACTTTGAGCTTTAAGTACTTGCTCAGCCATAGTGGTAACCATAGAAGCATATTTGCTAATGAGTTTAAGTTCCCCTTTAACTCTAGCCATATAATCACTCAAGCGTCCTATCATGAAAGCATTATTCTTAACTCTCTACCAACATAAGCATTAAAAATTTCTTGTCTAGCCATAAAGTCATCAAATTCATCTAAGCATGGGCTATGAAACTTACTAGACGGAATTTCAACTTTATCATATCTATAGAGAGAATTTACCTTTACTACCCGTGTCGGGTTATCAAGACAGCGTGTTTCTTCAACAGGCGGTATATTAAGACCATGTATTTCTTCAATAGGAGGTAAATTCTTAACATCTTCAGTTTAATACCTTTTTCTTTCATGGATTTCTTTGCCTCTTGCATATCTTCAGGACTGAGATATAGAACACCTCTCTTCTTCAGAGTAGGTTTAGGAATAGGCTCAGGAGTTGGCTCAATTGGCTCAGGAAGAGTCCAATTATTTTCACTAGTCAACATATTATTCAATAACAATTCAACTTGGTCGACTGTTCTTTCCCTGAAAACACAACCAGCACAACTATCCAAGTGGTCCTTGGAAGCATCGGTTACTCCATTATAAAAGATATCAAGTATTTCATTTTTCTTAATAGGATGATCAGGCAAAGCATTAAGTAATTGGAGAAGCCTCCCCAAGCTTGTGGGAGACTATCTTCTTTGATTTGCACAAAATTATATATTTCCATCAAGGCAACTTGTTTCTTATGAGCAGGGAAATATTTAGCAGAGAAGTAATAAATCATATCCTGGGGACTACACACACAACCAGGATCAAGAGAATTAAACCAAGTTTTAGCATCACCCTTTAATGAGAATGGAAATATCTTAAGGATATAATAATAGCGAGACTTCTCATCATTAGTAAACAGGGTGGCTATATCATTCAACTTGGTAAGATGTGCCACAACAGTTTCAGATTCATAGCCACGAAAAGGATCAGATTCAACCAAAGTAATTATCTCAGGATCAACAGAGAATTCATAATCCTTATCAGTAACAAAGATAGGTGAAGTAGCAAAAGCAGGGGCGTATTTCATTCTAGCATTCAGAGTTTTCTGTTTAAGTTTAGCTAGTAATTTCTTAAGATCATATCTATCATTGCAAGCAAAAAGATCTCTAGCAGTTTCTTCATCCATAACATAACCCTCAGGAACAACAAGCAATTCATACTTAGGGGGAGAACCTTCATCATCGCTATCATCAATAATTTCATCTTCAATAATTTCATTCTCTCTAACCCTAGCAAGTTGTTCATCAAGATATTCACCTAATGGCATAGTAGTATCAAGCACAGAAGTATTTTCATCATAAGTATCATGCATAGAAGAAGTGGCATCATCAATAACATGCGACATATCAGAATTCATAGCAATAGCAGGTTTAGGTGTCGCAAGATTACTCATAACAGAAGGAGAATCTAGTGCAAAGCTATATGGCAGTTCCTTACCTCCCCTCTTAGTTGAGGGAAAAATCTTAGTTCTTGCGTCTTTCAAGTTCTTCATAGTGATCAGCAGATATAAATCCCAAGTGACTATAAGAATAGAGCTATGCTCCCCGGCAACAGCGCCAGAAAATAGTCTTGATAACCCACAAGTATAGGGGATCGCAACAGTTTTTGAGGGTAGAGTATTCAACCCAAATTTATTGATTCGACACAAGGGGAGCCAAAGAATATTCTCAAGTATTAGCAGTTGAATTGTAAATTCAACCACACCTGGACAACTTAGTATTTGCAGCAATCTATTTAGTAGCAAAGTAGTATGATAGTAAAGGTAATAGTGGCAAAAGTAACGATAGCAGTTTTGTAGTGATTGTAACAGTAGCAACGGAAAAGTAAATAAGCAATGCACAATATGTGAAAAGCTCGTAGGCATTGGATCAGTGATGGATAATTATGTTGGATGCGATTCCTCATGTAATAGTTATAACATAGGGTGACACAGAACTAGCTCCAGTTCATCAATGTAATGTAGACATGTATTCTGAATATAGTCATACGTGCTTATGGAAAAGAACTTGCATGACATCTTTTGTCCTACCCTCCCGTGGCAGTGGGTTCCTAATGGAAACTAAGGGATATTAAGGCCTCCTTTTAATAGAGAATCGGACCAAAGCATTAGCACTTAGTGAATACATGAACTCCTCAAACTATGGTCATCACCGAGAAGTATCCCGATTATTGTCACTTCGGGGTTGTCGGATCATAACACATAATAGGTGACTATAGACTTGCAAGATAGGATCAAGAACTCACATATATTCATGAAAACATAATAGGTTCAGATCTGAAATCATGGCACTCAGGCCCTAGTGACAAGCATTAAGCATAGCAAAGTCATAGCAACATCAATCTCAGAACATAGTGGATACTAGGGATCAAACCCAAACAAAACTAACTTGATTACATGGTAAATCTCATCCAACCCATCACCGTCCAGCAAGACTACGATGGAATTACTCACGCACGACGGTGAGCATCATGAAATTGGTGATGGATGATGGTTGATGATGACGACGGTGATGAATCCCCTCTCCGGAGCCCTGAACGGACTCCAAATCAGCCCTCCCGAGAGAGATTAGGGCTTGGCAGCGGCTCCGTATCGTAAAACGTGATGAAACTTTCTCTCTGATTTTTTTCTTCGTGAAACGGAATATATAGAGTTGGAGTTGAGGTCGGTGGAGCATTAGGGGGCCCACGAGACAGGGGGCGCGCCCAGGGGGAGGGGGCATACCCCCCCACCCTCGTGGACAGGGTGTGGGCCCCCTAGCCTCGATTCTTCCGCCAGTATTTTTTATATTTTCCAAAAGTTATCTCCGTGGATTTTTAGGTCATTCCGAGAACTTTTGTTTTCTGCACAATAAACAACACCATGGCAGTTCTGTCGAAAACAACATCAGTCTGGGTTAGTTTCATTCAAATCATGCAAGTTAGAGTCCAAAACAAGGGCAAAAGTGTTTGGAAAAGTAGATACATTG
Source organism: Triticum dicoccoides (assembly GCF_002162155.2). NCBI lineage: Eukaryota > Viridiplantae > Streptophyta > Magnoliopsida > Poales > Poaceae > Triticum > Triticum dicoccoides. The sequence goes on along the minus strand of NC_041387.1, from coordinate 44,338,684 downwards.
GAGACGTATCAATGGTACATCAAAATCATGCCAAATCAAGATCATGAGAGAGAGAGAGAGAAAACACATAGCTACTAGTACATACCCTCAGTCCCGAGGGTGAACTACTCCCTTCTTGTCATGGCGACCACCGGGATGATGAAGATGGACTCCGGTGATGATTTACCCCTCCAGCAGGATATCAGAATAGGGCTTCGATTGAGATCGCTTTGGGATAGAGGCTTGCGGCGGCGGAAAAACTCATCTAGCTTAATGATAACCCACAAGTATAGGGGATCAATTGTATCCTCTTTCAATAAGTAAGAGTGTCGAACCCAACGAGGGGCTAAAGGTAGAACAAATATTCCCTCAAGTTCTATCGACCACCGATACAACTCTACGCACGCTTAGCGTTTGCTTTACCTAGAACAAGTATGAAACTAGATGTACTTTGTAGGTGTTGTTGGATAGATTTGCAAGAATATAAAGAGCACGTAAATAAAAGTAGGGGCTGTTTAGGTAAAGAAGCAATAAAGTTAGTATAGCGAGTGTGGAAAAGTGGTGGTAGGAGTTGTGAAGTTGTCCCTAAGCAATTGACTACTTTACTAGACCATTAGCAAGTTTTATGTGGGAGAGGCATAAGCTAACATACTTTCTCTTCTTGGATCATATGCACTTATGATTGAAACTCTAGCAAGCATTCACAACTACTAAAGATCATTAAGGTAAAACCCAACCATAGCATTAAAGTATCAAGTCCTCTTTATTCCCATACGCCATGATCCACTTATCCGTGTTTGTGTTTCAGTCACTCACGCAACACAGACAATAAGCAAACCATGAACATATTGCAACACCCAACAACAGGAATCCCTCACGCTTGCACGACACGGAGAGCACCATAGGACAACAACATAACCACAAGCAAATTAAACCAATCATAGCAATTCACCAATTACCGATAGGACAACGAAAATCTACTCAGACATCATAGGATGGCAAAACATCGTTGGATAATAATATGAAGCATACAACACCATGTTCAAGTAGAGGGTACAGCGGGTTGCAGGAGAGTGGACCGCTGAATATAGATGGGGGAAGGTGATGGAGATGTTAGTGAAGATGACGGTAGTGTTGGTGTAGATCGCGGTGATGATGATGGCCCCGACGGCATTCTGGCGCCACCGAAGCGAGGGGAGAGAGCCCCCCTTTTTCTTCTTCTTCCTTGACCTTCTCCCTAGATGGGAGAAGGGTTTCCCCTCTAGTCCATGGTCTCCATGGCGTGGGAGGGGCGAGAGCCCCTCCGAGATTGGATCTGTCTCTCTGTCTCTCTCTGTTTCTGCGTTCTCAGATTCTGCCCTTTTACCGTTTCTTATATATCCGGAGATCCGTAACTTCGATTGGATTGAAACCTTCACCATGATTTTTTTTAAATTAGCTTTCTTGCGGCAAAATAAGAGCAGCAACCGCCTTACGGGGTGCCCACGAGGGTCGGGGGCGCGCCCCCTGCCTCGTGGCCCCCTCGGGCACCGTCTTGCGTTGATTCTTCTTCCCAAAAATCATAAATATTCCAAAAATATTCTCCGTCCGTTTTTATCCTGTTTGGACTCCGTTTGATATGGGTTTTCTACGAAACATAAAACATGCAATAAACAGGAAATGGCACTAGGCACTGGATCAATATGTTAGTCCCAAAAATAGTATAAAAAATTGCCAAAAGTATATGAAAGTTGAATAATATTGGCATGGAACAATCAAAAATTATAGATACCACAGAGACATATCACTTAACTTTAAGGGGTTTGGGATTTATAGGATTTTCAACATTGGAATCATGTCAGGGGGGTACCCGAGGGTCCCACAAACTCTGGTAGCGTGCCCTAGGCGGGCGCCACCTAGGCTTGTGCCCCTGGTAACCTTCTGGCTCTCTCCCGAGGCTTCTTGGGCCTGTTATTGTCCAGAAAAAACCAGCATATAATATTGTTGCATTTGGACTTTGTTTGGTATGGATTCTCTGGAAAACCAAAAACATCCAGAAAACAACAACTCGCACTGGCACTAGGTTAATAGGCTCGTTCCATAAAAATCATATAATAATGCACCAAAACCATATAAAATTGTTCTAAACATAGTATGAATACTTCATAAATTATATATACGTTGGAGATGTATCACAGCCCACCTTTTGGCGTGATTCCAATGCCACAAATTTCCATAAATACCAAAACCTTTTACTGTATCCCCAGAATAATATTTTCGTTGCCGCAAGTATATGTTTCGCGGCGGTCCTTGATATCTCCTTTTTATTGATCCGGTATTGCAACTAAAAAGAGTATCCTACACCTATTTCCCCAGAGGTGACCCTAGGCTATCGAACCCACAAGAGGAAGATTCCCTTGAAGCGATGGTCTTTAGCAAGCTTTTGCCGAAGTGTCAGATCCAGCTTTTAACCGGATCAGCAAGCAAATAGTGATCAAACACTTATAATAAAAAAGGGTACATGTATGAGGTCTTATGCTTACAACCATTTATTGCAATGGGATCAAATATAATATTTATTTCGATGCTGGAAGTCGCTCGTTGAGATGTGCTTGTTATGGATTGAAGTGGCGGATGTGTCCAAATAACATCTTGACCGGCATGAGTCCTACATCAAGAGTCAGTTGTCCTACCGCAGGCCATATCCGTCGTGCAGGGTTACCTCGATAGTTAAGATAATGAAATCAGACAAGAGCTTTGGGCGTTTAATGACTACACCTCATGTATCCCGAAGGGTATGATCCATGTTACACTACTGAACCTTACTGCCACCGGTTTTTGGTATAACACTTCACAGTCCCCTCGCTACTAGCCTTACCGGTGCTTGATACATCTCCAATGTATCTACTTTTCCAAACACTTTTGCCCTTGTTTTGGACTCTAACTTGCATGATTTGAATGAAACTAACCCGGACTGACGCTGTTTTCAGCAGAACTGCTATGATGTTGTTTTATGTGTAGAAAACAAAAGTTCTCGGAATGTCCTGAAAATCCTCGGAGGCAAGTTTTGGAAAATATAAAAAATACCGGCGAAAGAATCAAGACCAGGGGGCCCACACCCTGTCCACGAGGGTGGGGGCGCGCCCACCCCCTGGGCGCGCCCCCCTGTCTCGTGGGCCCCCTGAGGCTCCCCCAACCTCAACTCCAACTCCATATATTCCGTCTCGCGGAGAAAAAAATCAGAGAAGAAGTTTCATCGCGTTTTACGACACGGAGCCGCCGTCAAGCCCTAATTTCTCTCGGGAGGGATGATCTGGAGTCCGTTCGGGGCTCTGGAGAGGGGGATTCGCCGCCGTCGTCATCATCAACCATCCTCCATCACCAATTTCATGATGCTCACCGCCGTGCGTGAGTAATTCAATCGTAGGCTTGCTGCACGGTGATGGGTTGGATGAGATTTACCATGTAATCAAGTTAGTTTTGTTAGGGTTTGATCCCTAGTATCCACTATGTTCTGAGACTGATGTTGCTATGACTTTGCTATGCTTAATGCTTGTCACTAGGGCCCGAGTGCCATGATCTCAGATCTGAACCTATTATGTTTTCATGAATATATGTGAGTTCTTGATCCTATCTTGCAAGTCTATAGTCACCTATTATGTGTTATGATCCGATAACCCCGAAGTGACAATAATCGGGATACTTCTCGATGATGACCGTAGTTTGAGGAGTTCATGTATTCACTATGTGCTAATGCTTTGTTCCGGTTCTCTATTAAAAGGAGGCCTTAATATCCCTTAGTTTCCGTAAGGACCCCACTGCCACGGGAGGGTAGGACAAAAGATGTCATGCAAGTTCTTTTCCATAAGCACGTATGACTATATTCGGAATACATGCCTACATTACATTGATGATTTGGAGCTAGTTCTGTGTCACCCTATGTTATAGCTATTACGTGAGGAATTGCATCCGACATAATTATCCATCACTGATCCATTGCCTACGAGCTTTTCACATATTGTGCTTCGCTTATTTACTTTTCCGTTGCTCTTGTTACAATTACTACAAAACCCAAAAATATTACTTTTGCCACTGTTACCTTTATTATCATACTACTTTGCTACTAAATACTTTGCTGCAGATACTAAGTTATCCAGGTGTGGTTGAATTGACAACTGAACTGCTAATACTCAATAATATTCTTTGGCTCCCCTTGTGTCGAATCAATAAATTTGGATTGAATACTCTATCCTCGAAAGCTGTTGCGATCCCCTACACTTGTGGGTTATCAATACTAATTTCTGTCGCCGTTGTCGGGGAGCATAACTCTATTCTTTGAGTCACTTGGGATTTATATCTGTTGATCACTATGAAGAACTTGAAAGACGCAAAAACCTAGATTCTGCCCTCAACTACGAGGAGAGGTAAGGAACTGCCATCTAGCTCTGCACTAGATTCTCCTTCTGTTAAGAGTAAGTTTGCGACACCTAAACCTGCTACTGCTATGAATTCTGATATGTCGCATGTTATTGATGATGCCACTTCTGCTATGCATGATACTTATGACGAAACTACTTTTGTGCGTGATACCACTTTGCCATTAGGTGAATTTCTTGATGAACAACTTGCTAGGGTTAGAGAGAATGAAATTATTGAAGATGCTATTATTGATGATAGTGATGATGAAAGTTCTCCCCCTGATTATGAATTACCTGTTGTTCCCGAGGGTTATGTTATGAATGAGGAAGCTGCTAGAGCTATTTTTGCTTGTAAAGATAGATATGATCTTAAGAAATTATTAGCTAAATGGAAGCAACAGTCTCTTAATGCTAGAATGAAACCTGACCCTGCTTTTGCTACTTCACCTATCTATGTTACTGATAAGGATTATGAATTCTTTGTTGATCTTGAGATTATTACTTTGGTTGAATCTGATCCTTCTTATGGCCTTGAATCTGAAACTGTTGTGGCACATCTTACCAAGTTGAATGATATAGACACCCTGTTTACTAATGATGATAAATCTCGCTATTTCTATATCCTCAAGATATTTCCGTTCTCATTAAAGGGTGATGCTAAGACTTGGTTTAATTCTCTTGCTCCTGGTTGTGTGCGTAGTCCCCAGGATATCATTTATTACTTCTCTGCTAAATATTTCCCTGCACATAAGAAACAAGCTGCCTTGCGGGAAATATATAATTTTGTGCAAATTGAAGAAGAGAGTCTCCCACAAGCTTGGGGGAGGCTTCTCCAATTACTTAATGCTTTGCCTGATCATCCTCTTAAGAAAAATGAAATACTTGATATCTTTTATAATGGACTAACCGATGCTTCCAAGGACCACTTGGATAGTTGTGCTGGTTGTGTTTTCAGGGCAAGAACAGTCGACGAAGCTAAATTACTATTGAATAATATGTTGACTAATGAAAATAATTGGACTCTTCCTGAGCCAATTCCTGAGGCAATTCCTTAACCAATTGAGCCAACTCCTGAGCCTATTCCTAAACCCACTCTGAAGAAGAGAGGTTTTTTATTTCTCAGTCCTGAAGATATGCAAGAGGCGAAGAAATCAATGGAAGAAAAAGGTATAAAAGCTGAAGATGTTAAGAATTTACCACCTATTGAAGAAATACATGGTCTTAATATACCGCCTGTTGAAGAACCACATTGTCTTGATAACCCGACACAGGTAGTAAAGATAAATTCTCTCTATAGATATATAAGGTTGAAATTCCCTCTACTAAATTTCATAGCCCATGCTTAGATGAATTTGATGACTTTATGGCTAGACAAGAAAGTTTTAATGATTATGTTGGTAGAGAATTAAAGAATAACGCTTTCGAGATAGGACGCGTGAGTGATTATATGGCTAGAGTTAAAGTGAACTTAAACTCATTAGCAAATATGCGTCTATGGTTGCTACTCAAGCTGAGCAAGTACTTAAAGCTCAAAACGATTTGCTTGATGAATTAAATAATAAACCTGACTTTGCTGTTAGAGTGGCTACTAGAACTGGTAGAATGACTCAGGAACCTTTGTATCCTGAAGGCCACCCTAAGAGAGTCAAGCAAGATTCTCAGAGAAATAATTTAGAGGCACCGCGTTCTTCCAAAAAGAAGAAAAAGAAAGACGATAGGACTTTGCATGCTTCGAGTGAACCTGTTGTAGACACACCTGAGAACCCCAATGATATTTTTATCCCTGATGCTAAAACACAATCAGGTGATGAACATGAACCTAGCGATAATGTTAATGATAATGTTCATGTTGATGCTCAACCTAGCAAAAATAATGTAGTAGAAGCTGAACCTGCTGTTGATCTTGATAACCCACAATCAAAGAATAAACGTTATGATAAGAGATATTTTGTTGCTAGGAAGCACGGTAGAGAAAGAGAACCATGGGTTCTGAAACACATGCCCTTTCCTCCTAAACCATCCAAGACAAAGGATGATGAGGATTTTGAGCGCTTTGCTAAAATGATTACACCTATTTTCTTACGTATGCGCTTAAATGATATGCTTAAAGTAAATCCTTATGCTAAATATATGAAGGATATCGTTACAAACAAAAGAAAGATACCGGAAGCTAAAATTTCCAACATGCTTGCTAATTACACTTTTAAAGGTGGAATACCAAAGAAACTTGGAGATCTGGGGGTACCAACTATACCATGCTCCATTAAAAGAAATTATGTTAAAACTGCTTTATGTGATCTTGGAGCCGGTGTTAGTGTTATGCCTCTCTCTTTATATCGTAGACTTGAATTGAATAAGTTGACACCTACTGAAATATCTTTGCAAATGGCTGATAAATCAACTGCTATACCTGTCGGTATTTGTTAGGATGTGCCTGTTGTGGTTGCAAATGTCAGTATCTTAACGGACTTTGTTATTCTTGATATTCCCGAGGACGATAGTATGTTGATTATCCTTTGCAGACCTTTTTTGAATACTGCAGGGGCTGTTATTGATTGCAACAAAGGCAATGTCACTTTTCATGTTAATGGTAATGAGCATATGGTACACTTTCCGAGGAAACAATCTCAAGTTCATAGCATCAATTCTATTGGAAAAGTTCCAACCATTATTATTGGGGGTTTTGAATTTCCTCTCCCTACTGTCAAGAAAAAAATATGATATTCTTATTGTTGGGGATGTTCATATCCCTGTTGAGGTAACTTAGTGTTATTCGAAATTTCTCCGGTTTTGTGTTATTCGGAATGAGTTTGTTAACAAGACTTGATCAACCTTGTTAGTGGATTCATTTTGATGATCATGAGATGGATGAAACTAGAAGGCACAACCTTCTGTACCCTCTTTTTACTTTCTGTTATTTAGATTAAATAAAGCAAAAATAGTATTATCCGTCTATTTTCTGATTTATCCGTGCAATAAAAATATCCCGAAAATAAAAGTGCTCCAAATGCCGTGCAAATTTAGTATGATTTTTTATGGAATATTTGAGGATTTTAGGCACTGAAATCACTGCAGGAGGGGCAAGCACCAGGCCACGAGAGTGGAGGGCGCGCCCACCCCCCTGGGCGCGCCCCCCTATCTCATGGTCCCCTGGTGGCCCCCCTCCACTTATGCCAACACCCACACACTCCATCTTCTTCCCATCCAGCTCAAGCACGAGTTCTAGCTCATTTTGCTGCGATTTACGATCTCCTTGCTCAAAGCTCCATTCACAAAGCTGCTTTGGGAGATTGTTGCTTGGTATGTGACTCCTCCATTGGTCCAATTAGTTTTTGTTCTAGTGCTTTATTCATTGCAATTTTTTGTTGCATAGGTGACCATGTTCTTGAGCTTGCATGTTAAATTTAAGAGGTCCCAAGTAATTCTAATGCATGATATAGGCTCTAGGCACTTGTAGGAGTAGTTGCTATCAATCTTGTTTAGTTTTATTCACTTTCATTTTGAAGTTACTAAAATTTCAGAATTTTTTTGAGAAAAAGAATTATGTCTAGGAGAATGTACCAAGGTGGTTCCTCAGTAAAGAAAGGACCCAGGATTTCTATACGTGAGCAAGACGTTGAACTACCGAGGGACGCAGAAGTACGAGCTTGTGAGTGGCCATCCAATGATTTTATGGTCGAAGCAGGCTTTAAGGAGGAATTTGACGTGTATGTGCGTAATGCCGATCTGGAGGATTTCTTACAAGATAAGTGTCCTTAGTACTATCAATTGACTGATTCATTTGTGCGAAGGTTTGAATATAAATGTACACGTAATTCTCCGAGTGTCCTATTTGATATCTATGATACATCTTATGCCATGGACTTAGAGGATTTTACAACTGCTTGCAAACTTCCACAGTGGGGCAATATTAATAATCCCCACAAATCTGAATTTAGAGATTTCCTTGCTAGTATCACTGTGGGAGAATCTAGGAATATTGCACAAGCTACCATAGGGAGCACTCATTTTCCTGCTATACATTATTTTGCTCTTTTCATTGGTAGATGCATTAACGGTAAAGATGAAGCATGTCAGATGTGTCCCTGATCTTTGTGTCCTCAAGAGTGCTATGTTAGGTAGTAAAGATTATAACTTGGGGGCAATAGTTGCACGTAGGTTGCATAAAAATGGTAGAGCTGGAGATTTATTTGGAGGAATTTATGCGACCCGTGTGGCTAATTATCTTGGTATAGCCCCATGAGAGGGGGATATCATGTTGCCTCCTGCTTATTTAGATTATGACGCTATGGTCCAACATCATTTTCTTAAGAGGAAAGAACAATTCCTCCAGTATCGACTAATCTTTGACAGACGTAGAGTTGTCCATGTTACTCTTTCTGCTCCTCTCCTTTTTGATTACCAGACAAAAGGAAGATATGTTGTTACCAGTGAGGAAGCAGCTGAACACGAGGGGAGAGCGGAGGCGGCTCGCCAACATGCCGCAGCTCAGGAGGCATTTGCTGCTGCATCTCAGTACGACCCCAGTTACAACTACGGATATCATCCAGGCTATCCTTGGCATTAGACCAACTTATGCCAAAAGCCCAAGCTTGGGGGAGTACGTATTTCTCACCGACTTTACATTCATGTTCAGACACTATTCTAGTCATCGGTGCTCATACTCTTTCATTGTATTATCCATGCTAGTTTAATTTTCTTTTTCTAGTTTTCTTCTTGTGTGTTTTATAAACCTTAAGAAAAAACCAAAAAAATAGTTAGTTTAATTTCATTGCTTGTAGTAGAATTAAAATGAAAACCCAAAAAGATTTCTCATTCTTCTTTTTTACTTGTTGGGAGCTTTCCTGTGTAAATAGTTTTATTTTCTTTTCTTTCCTTTGGGGGTCGAGAGTAGAAGACCATATTGAAAATGCTTAGTGGCTCTCATATGCATGATTGTTTATTTAACTTAGAGCCCATATTACTTTGTCTTCTCTCTTGAGTTGAATGCTTGCAGATTCCAGCTTAGTCCAATGCACGTGCACTATTATTATTATACACACCGTTCGGTCGTGCAAGTGAAAGGCAATAATGATGATATATGATGGACTGATTGAGATGAGAAAAGCTGGTATGAACTCGACCTCTCTTGTTTTTGTAAATATGATGAGTTCATCGTTCCTGATTCAGCTTATTATGAAGTAAACATATTTGCAATGACATTTAGAGATTATAGTTGCTTGTGCCATGCTTGATTAGCTATGAGTTATAATGGTTTTACCTTGCGTGCCAACATGCTATTAGAATGATTATGATGTGGTATGATGAGATGGTATCCTCCTTTGAATAAGTTGAGTGACTCGATTTGGCACATGTTCACGCATGTAGTTGAAACAAATCAACATAGACTTCACGATATTTATGTTCATGGTGGATTATATCCTACTCATGTTTGTATTCGGTGTGAATTAATTTTAATGCATGTTCATGACTGTTGTCGCTCTCTCAGTTGGTCGCTTCCCAGTCTTTTGCTAGCCTTCACCTGTACTAAGCAGGAATACTGCTTGTGCATCCAAACTCCTTAAACCCTAAAGTTGTTCCATATGAGTACACCATACCTTCCTATATGCGGTATCTACCTGTCGTTCCAAGTAAATTTGTATGTGCCAAACTCCAAACCTTCAAATGAAATTCTGTTTTGTATGCTCGAGCAGCTCATGTTTCAACTAGGGCTGACTATATCTTCCATGCTAGGTGGGTTATTCTAAAGAGGAGTGGACTCCGCTCCTCATTCACGAGAAAGGGTCGGTAACCGGGATGCCCAGTCCCATGATCCAAAATAATCAAAGCAAATCAATATAATTAAACAAAACTCCCCCAGGGCTGTTGTTAGTTGGAGGCACTCGTTGTTTCGAGCAAGCCATGGATTGATGCTTGTTGGTGGTGGGGGAGTATAAACTTTTACCATTCTGTTTGGGAACTGCCTATAATGCATGTAGTATGGAAGATACAGCCATCTCATAGTTATTGTGTTGACAGTGAAAGTATGCCGCTCAAAATATTATTCAATCTCTATTTTAAAATCGAGCTCTGTCACCTCTACAAATCCTTGCTTCCCTCTGCGAAGGGCCTATCTATTTACTTTTATGTCGAGTCATCACCTTCCTATTAAAAAGCACCCGCTGGAGAGCACACTGCCATTTGCATTCATTACTATTGGTTTATATTGGGTATGATTTGACTGGATCTCTTTTACCATGAATTACAATGTTTAGTCAGTCCTTGATCTTTAAAGGTGCTCTACATTTATGTTTTGCGGTCTCAGAAAGGGCTAGCGAGATACCATTTTGTTATATCATGTTATGATTGTTTTGAGAAAGTGTTGTCATTCGAGTTTTATTATTATGGCTCGCTAGCTGATTATGCCATTGATATGAGTGATTGTGAGACCTAAGTGTTATTTTGAGTATGGTTAGTTCATAATATTTGTTGAAACCTGAATGCTGGCTTTGCATGTTTACAATAACAAGAGCAAACAGAGTTTGTAAAAGTTTTTCTTTATCACTTTTAGTTTATCAACTGAATTGCTTGAGGACAACCAAAGGTTTAAGCTTGGGGGAGTTGATACGTCTCCAACGTATCTACTTTTCCAAACATTTTTGCCCTTGTTTTGGACTCTAACTTGCATGATTTGAATGCAACTAACCCGGACTGACGTTGTTTTCAGTAGAACTACCATGATGTTGTTTTATGTGTAGAAAACAAAAGTTCTCGGAATGTCCTGAAAATCCTCGGAGGCAAGTTTTGGAAAATATAAAAAATAATGGCGAAAGAATCAAGACCAGGGGCCCACACCCTGTCCACGAGGGTGGGGGGTGTGCCCACCCCCTGGGCACGCCCCCCTGTCTCGTGGGCCCCCTGAGGCTCCGCCGACCTCAACTCCAACTCCATATATTCCGTCTCGCGGAGAAAAAATCAGAGAAAAAGTTTCATCGTGTTTTACGATACGGAGCCACCGTCAAGCCCTAATCTCTCTCGGGAGGGCTGATCTAGAGACCGTTCGGGGCTCCGGAGAGGGGGATTTGTCGCCGTCGTCATCATCAGCCATCCTCCATTACCAATTCCATGATGCTCACCGCCGTGCGTGAGTAATTCAATCGTAGGCTTGCTGGACGGTGATGGGTTGGATGAGATTTACCATGTGATCAAGTTAGTTTTGTTAGGGTTTGATCCCTAGTATCCACTATGTTCTGAGATTAATGTTGCTATGACTTTGCTATGCTTAATGCTTGTCACTAGGGCCCGAGTGCCATGATTTCAGATCTGAACCTATTATGTTTTCATGAATATATGTGAGTTCTTGATCCTATCTTGCAAGTCTATAGTCACCTATTATGTGTTATGATCCGATAACCCCGAAGTGAAAATAATCGGGATACTTCTCGGTGATGACCGTAGTTTGAGGAGTTCATGTATTCACTATGTGCTAATGCTTTGTTCCGGTTCTCTATTAAAAGGAGGCCTTAATATCCCTTAGTTTCCGTAAGGACCCCGCTGCCACAGGAGAGTAGGACAAAAGATGTCATGCAAGTTCTTTTCCATAAGCACGTATGACTATATTCGGAATACATCCCTACATTACATTGATGAATTGGAGCTAGTTCTGTGTCACCCTATGTTTTAGCTATTACATGAGGAATCACATCCGACATAATTATCCATCACTAATCCATTGCCTATGAGCTTTTCACATATTGTGCTTCGCTTATTTACTTTTCTGTTGCTCTTGTTACAATTACTACAAAACCCAAAAATATTACTTTTGCCACTGTTACCTTTATTATCATACTACTTTGCTACAAAATACTTTGCTGCAGATACTAAGTTATCCAGGTGTGGTTGAATTGACAACTCAACTGCTAATACTCAATAATATTCTTTGGCTCCCCTTGTGTCGAATCAATAAATTTGAGTTGAATACTCTACCCTCGAAAGTTGTTGCGATCCCCTACACTTGTGGGTTGTCAGTGCTCGATCTCCATGATCCTGGATACCTGCAGGGATGAAGATCGCGTACAAGACAAGAGACATCTTCACGGAACAATTTTATTCCATACATACGGGAGGTTTTATCAAAGTCTTCCATTGATCCCCTCAACAAATACCTCGGGTTGCAAGGCTTATGCCTCAACCCATACCTTATCGCACTACTCACATATGGAGATCAGATCGCAGAAGAAAACATTGAAGAACACATCTTGAGATTGGTTGATTTCAATATGTCTTACAATGGATGCCTTGTGAGATGCATGATTACAAGTATGATGGGAAAGGACGAGCACTATGGTGGTGGTGGAGATGGCTATGGAGATGGCGGCGGCTAGGGTTTGCGGATGATGAAGAAGAGGTCTTGTAATGCTGGAATTTGAACCTTGCAATATTTGTGGTATTTGGGATATAATGTAGTTAGATGTTTAACTTGGTTATGCAATCATATCCTTATAAGTATATATGTTATTTTCATGTAGATAGAGCATAGATGTTGTGCAAACTGAGCAAAACGCATCGCATACAGATTAAACTATGGAACCCGTCGGTGATTATTTCATCAATCGCTGACAATTATTTACCACTAACTATTTGCTCACAATACACACAGTTTATTTGAAGCAATCGTCTGTGTTATTACCGGTCTTCCCACACATTTCTGATTACTGACATGTTTGTCTTGTATCACACACATCTTGTTAAGATGAACCATTTCTGTTGTTTTGGCTCATCGCAAGCAGTTCATCCGAGTGAACTGTATGCCATCTATCGCACACACATTGCTTTGGCAGACCATTCCTATTGTGTTCTCTAATCGCAAATAGTTCATCCGAGTGAATTGTATGTCGTATATCCCACACACCTTGATCTGGCTAACTGTATCTATTGTTCTAGCTCATCGCGAACAGTTTATATGGATCAACTGTATGCCACGTATCGCACAAGCAACTCTAGTCTGAATCGTGCTTGATGTCTCCGGAATCACACACGGTTTTTTTTATTGGTGATGGTTTTCTTAAGGCATCGTTTGTGATTCATGCATCACACACAGTTTGGTCGAAGGGTCTCTGATTCATGTATCGTGTTAGCAGCTAATGTCTACTATGCAACCTTTCTTCTTATAGACTCATGTTGGGCCTCCAAGCGCAGAGTTTTCTAGGACAGTAGCAAATTTCCCTCAAGTGGATGACCCTAAGGTTTATCAATCCATGAGAGGCGTAGGATGAAGATGGTCTCTCTCAAATAACCCTGCAACCAAATAACAAAGAGTCTCTTGTGTCCCCAACTCACCCAATACAATGGTAAATTGTATAGATGCACTAATCCGGCGAAGAGATGGTGATACAAGTGTAATATGGATAGTAGATATAGGTTTTTGTAATCTGAAAATATAAAAACAGCAAGGTAACTAGTAACAAAAGTGAGCAAAAACGGTATTGCAATGCTTGAAAACAAGGCCTAGGGTTCATACTTTCACTAGTGCAAAATCTCTCAACAATGATAACATAATTAAATCATATGCCAATCCCTAAACGTGCAACAAAGAGTCACTCCAAAGTTTCTATCACGGAGAACATAAGATGAAATTGCTTGTAGTGTACGAAACCACCTCAAAGTTATTCTTTCTGATCAATCTTTTGAGTTATTCCTATAAGTGTCACAAACAACCCTAGAGTTCGTACTAAAATAACACCATATGATACACATCAATTAGTGTACGAAACCACCTCAAAGTTATTCTTTCTGATCAATCTTTTGAGCTATTCCTATAAGTGTCACAAACAACCCTAGAGTTCGTACTAAAATAACACCATATGATACACATCAATCAACCGTAATGTCACCTAGATACTCCAATGTCACCACAAGTATCCGTGGGTTAATTATACGATATGCATCAAACACCTTCAGATTCATAATATTCAGTCAAACACAAAGAACCTCAAAAAGTGCCCCAAGATTTCTATCGGAGAAACAAGGATGAAAACTTGCATCAACCCCTAAGCATAGATTACCCCAATGTCACCTCGGGAATCCGCGAGTTGAGTGCCAAAACATACATCAAGTGAATCAATAGAACATCCCATTGTCACCACGGATATCCCATCGCAAGACATACATCAAGTGTTCTCAAATCCAAGAAAGTATTCAATCCGATAATGGTGAAACCTCAAAGGTAAAAACTGAATTCATCACAACAAGATAGAGAGGAGGAGAACACCATACGATCCAACTATATTAACAAAGCTTGTGATACATCAAGATCATGCCAAATCAAGAACACAAGAGAGAAGGATCAAACACATAGCTACTGGTACATACCCTTAGCCCCGAGGGTGAACTACTCCCTCATCATCATGCTGTCCGCCGAGATGATGAAGATGGCCTCCAGTGATGATTTCCCCCTCCGGCTGGGTGCCGAAATGGTGTCTTGATTGGTTTTTCATGGCTACAGAGCCTTGCAGTGGCGGAACTTCCCCTCTAGGGTTCTTTTCAGGTGTTTTGGTATTTATAGGAATTTTTGGTGTTGGTCTCACATCAAGGCGGTGCCTAAGGGGCCCACAAGCTCGGAGGGTGCGCCCTAGGGGGTGGGCGCATCCCCCAGGCTTGTGGCTCCCTCGGCCACTTCCTAGGCCAGCTCCGATGCTTCGGGGGTCTCTTTTGGTCCATAAAAATCACCGTAAATTTTCAGCCCATTCCAAGAATTTTTATTTCTACACAAAAAGCGGCACCATGGTAGTTCTACTGAAAACAGTGTCAGTCCGGGTTAGTTCTAATCAAATCATACCAAAACCATATAAAATTGTTGCAAACATGGCATGAATTCTTCATAAATTATAGGTACATTGGAGACGTATCAGTATCCCCAAGCTTAATTCATGCTCGTCCTCGAGCAGGGAAATGATAAAAGAAATAATTTATGAAATGTGAATGCTAGCATAGTGCATAAATTTGATCAATGATAGTTCCAAACACCTTTTCTAGCATCATTATATATAAAAAAATAGTAGCTCATCTCATAAAGCTTCTCATGATCAAGTAACATGCTATTCACATGTTAAAGCATAGACCATAAACTTTCCTGAAAACTAACAAACTATGTTCTCAGTCATCAAACAATGGCAATTCATCTTATTTCCAGGAAGGGTCTATGTAAGAGCTTTGATTTAGCAAATTCCACATACTCAACTATCATATAGTCTTCCATGATTGCTGACACTCAAAGCATATTTTTAGAACAAATGGCATCCATCGAACACAGACAAAAAGATAGGGGCTTAATGTTTTGCCTCCCAACTTATTTATCATATAGATAATTGTCAACAATAATTATTCATGATCAAATATATTTGAATGGCCATATATGCTTGGATCTTTCCCCACCACATGATACTTGCCAACTAGAGAATAATGAAGGTTGAAATGAGAAGGAATACTACTAACTCTTGCATAAAAGTAAAAGATAGGCCCTTTGCAGAGGGAAGCATGGATTTGCAGAGGTGCGAGAGCTCGAAGCTTTTAAAATAGAGATGAATATAATTTTGAGAGGCATGCTTTCCTTGTCAACATAACGACTGAGAGTTCCCAATATCTTCCATGCTAGACACATTATATGCAGTTCCCAAACATAAAGGTAAAGTTTTTACTCCCCTTCCACCAACAAACACAAGCCATGGCGAGTCGAATCCTCGGGTGCCCTCCATACAACAATGATCCGGGGGAGTTTTGTTCCATTATTATATTTTGGTTTTGATCATAGGTCTGGGCATCCCAATTACCAGCCACTTTCTCATGAATGACAAGCGAATAAACACTCATAGTGAGAATAACCCACCTAGCATGGAAGATGTTGACCACCCCTGCCGCTTCATGAGCGATTTGGGCATACAAAATAGATTATTATCTGAAGATTTAGAGTTTGGCACATCCAAACTTACTTGGAACGGCAGGTAAATACCGCATATAGGTAGGTATAGTGGACTCATATGGAATAACTTTGGGTTTAAGGAAGTGGATGCACAAGCAGTATTCCCGCTTAGTACAGGTGAAGGCTAGCAAAAGATCCTAAGCAAGCACCACATTTTGGAGGATCCATAACAATATAACTTCTATACAAATATACCCAAACATAACTCATTACATTGTCTTCCTTTTCCAACTTCAACTAACTTGCTCAAGTTTGAAAATAATTAATGTGGCTCACAATCATAGGAGATGTCCAAAATAGTATATTTATATGTGAAATCTCTCTTCCTTCAATATTCTTTCATGAATTGGTCAAGTGACCAATGTTGTGTTTGCTAACTTTCAATAAATTTTACCACCTATACTGAAGGAAATATGCCCTAGAGGCAAAAATAAAGTTATTATTTTATATTTCCTTATTTCATGATAAATGCTTATTATTCATGCTAGAATTGTATTAACCGGAAACTTGATACATGTGTGGATACATCGAAAAAACACCGCATCCCTAGTAAACCTCTACTATACTAGCTCGTTAATCAAAGATGCTTAAGTTTCCTAACCATAGACATGTGTTGTCATTTGATGAATGGGATCACATCATTAGGAGAATGATGTGATGGACAAGACCCATCCGTTAGCTTAGCATATTGATCGTTCAGTTTATTGCTATCGCTTTCTTAATGTCAAATACATATTCCTTTGACTATGAGATTTTGCAACTCCCGAATACCGGAGGAATACCTTGTGTGCTATCAAACATCACAACGTAACTGGGTGATCATAAAGTTGCTCTATAGGTACCTCCGAAGGTGTTTTTTGGGTTGGCATAGATCGAGATTAGGATTTGTCACTCCGAGTATCAGAGATGTATCTCTGGGTCCTCTCTGTAATACACATCATAAGAAGCCTTGCAACCAAAGTGACTAATGAGTTAGTTGCAGGATGATGTATTACGGAATGAGTAAACAGACTTGCCAGTAATGAGATTGAACTAGGTATGAAGACACCGACGATCGAATCTCAGGCAAGTAACATACCGACAGACAAAGGTAATCATGTGTGTTGTCATAACGGTTCGACCGATAAAGATATTCCTAGAATATGGGGGAGCCAATACGAGCATCCAAGTTCCGCTATTGGTTACTGACCAGAGTGGTGTCTCGGTCATGTCTACATAGTTCTCGAACCTGTAGGTTCCGCATGCTTAAGGTTTGTTGATGATATAGTGTTATATGAGTTATATGATTTGGTGATCGAATGTTGTCCGGATTCCCGGATGTGATCACGGACATGATGAGGAGTCTCGAAATGGTCAAGAGGTAAAGATTGATGTATAGGACGATGGTATTCGGACACTGGCAGTGTTCCGGAGGGTATCGAGTATTTATCGGAGTATCGGAGGGGTTACCAGAAACCCTCCGGGGGGAATATATGGGCCATATGGGCAATGGGAGGGGAGCACACCAGCCTACTAGGGGTGCGCGCCCCCTTATGGCAGCAGGCCGAGTCGGGGAAATGAAAGGGGGGGGATTCGGCCTCCCCCTTCCTTCCCTCTCCCCCCTTGCCTTTTCTCTCCGGCAAAATAAGGAGGGGGGGGGGGGCGCCGACCAGGGGAGGAGCCCAAGTAGGATTCAGACCTACTGGGGGCGCCCCTGGCTGCCTCCCCTCTCCCTCCCACCTATATATATATATAGGACAAATGTTTCCTACAAGCAGTGGTAGTTACCACCACTTGTGTTTTGTATGTTGCATGTAGTATCTGTCGAAACCGAGAGTATGTACGTGTAGTATGTAATATATAATAATGATTAGGTAGTATATATACAAATTTTTAGGTAGTATGTACCATTTTTTGAGTATGCTTTTTTTACATACAAATATGTACGTTTTCACAAATATAACAAAAACTATGGGCTCATGTGCAATTTTTTCATGTAACTTGTTTTGAAATATCTTAGATATAGTATATGAACATATTTAAAATAATAAAGTAGTATATATAGTACCACATGCTAGTATATGAGACATGTGGGGTAACTACCACCGGGTGGTAGGATGGATTTTCCCTATATATATATTTATATATATAGGGTGGGTCTATTATGATAACATCCCTTAAGAGTCTTATTCTAATAACACCAGCCTTATTCTGCACACCACCAACAGATCGCGCCCCCGCCCCTCCCCTCGCGGCCTTTTTCCGCGGTAGCGGCTTGAGAGCGCCGCCGCCCCTCCCCTACCGGCCTTTTACCGCGGCAGTGGCCTGGGAGCGCCGCCGCCCCTCCCCTCCCGACCTTCTTCCACGGCGGTGGCCTGGGAGCGATGTCACCCCTCCCCTCCCCGCTTTCTCCCATGGCGGCGGCTTGGGAGCGCCGCCGCCCCTCCCCTCCCGGCCTTCTTCCACGGTGGCGTCCAGGCAGCAACGCCGCCTGTCGCCTCTCGGCCTTCTTCCGCAGCAGGCACTGAGCAACACCAACCAATCGTCCTTCTTCCACGACAACAGCTCGGTAGCGCTGCCACTGAACTCCTCCGGGCCTACAATTAGCTGTACTTCATCAGATGTGGATCGGTGCTGCCTCGACATCAAACCAATTCATGCAAGGAGGAGTGTGCGCAAGGTTGCTTCATCCACGGTAGCTTCTTGGAATAAGTCTACATCGACCTTCAGAGCAAATCATCCTTCCCCGTTCACCTTGAGCAACGTCCAGACCGCTCATGAACTTCTGAAGGGCAAGTGGACTACACGGGCGAACGTCAAAGTTGTGCAGACGGACGAGAAGGGAACTTCCTCCTGTAAACGCAAGAAATCACTTCAACACGAGGTAAGCAGTACACTTCCTCAACCATCTTAGTGTACTTATCCTAGACAAAGCAATACAAGCAGTACAGTGCGCTTACAAAACCTATGCAGTGCGGTTGCTTCGGTTCGTTGTGGGGGAAAATGCAGTGCACTTACTCGGTTATGCAGTACGTTTGTATAGGTTCATTACGGATAATGATGCAGTGCAGTTGCTTTAGTTCACCTTGCGGGGTCATGCAGTTAGCATGCAATGCTTCGGCAGTACCATTTTGAACACATTGCAGTTCACATGATTCAGTTCATTTAACCTGACAATGCAGCTCGGTCATTTTGTCTGCAGGAAATGACGTTCAGCAAATACAGAATGCCGTGCATAATTGACAGCATTAAGAACAACTTTCAGAAGAGTGAAGCTTCTTCTGAAAGAGATACTGGCTGGGTTACCCCTGAGATTCCTCGAGAATTCTTCACGACGACAAATAGGGTGCAGTACTCTCCGAAAGAAGATTTTTTCCAGGAAGAAGATGTAGTCGAAGATGACGATGATGTCACATTCGTCTGGGAAGGCACTCACCAACGGGATGATGAAGACGATGACGATGAAGATGAGCCAATAACAATTCTCAACCCAAAGTATAAGCACGAGTTCACTACGTTTGGACAGCATGCCCGAACAGACAATGATGACGCAGTTGAACACGATGTTGCAGCAGATGATGATTATTTCTACGATGATGTGCCACTGCTCCAAAATTTTCAAACCAATCCACCGAGATGTCGTCACAACACTGGATTACCACCACGTCCACCTGCTACACCCCAAAACAGAGCTCAGCGTCCACCTGCTGCACCGAAAAAAGCTCCAAGCAGACCTGCTGCATCAACTTCGACGCTGCAACCACCAATGGTACCTCGGTCAAAAGTAAACAGCAGGTACAAATCCTCCTCACAATTGCCGCTGTGAGATCCTCAACTACACAGATCTGCTATAACCCCGCCCCATGTCCAATATAAACCGGTGAGCTGCAAACACCATCGGGCGAACAACTCTACACACATGTAAGTTCATATTCTGAAAAAATAGTTACAGTCCATTCAGATAACATTATAGTGCACACTGATATTTCTTATGAGGTTTGACCTAGCATCTAATAAATTGGATTCTTCTGAAAACTTAGGAACATTGCAATGCTTTGTTAAACTCGTATGCACTCGTATTTAGAACACAGAACAGAACAAATTATCTCATAGAGCATTGCAATTAATACAGGATAAAAACATGCCGCTGAACCTCATACCTGCTGCTGGAATGAAGTTCACCATGTACGACAAGGCATGAGACTTTTACAACAATTATGCAAGATGTGTAGGGTTTGACATACGCAAGAGGGCAAAACACAGGACAAATGCCTAAATTGTCTCCTCAAGAGAAGGAACGCACAAGCAGACCATGTCAGATTATCACTAGGTACGTCAGAAGACATCAAAAAAGATTGGCTGCAAGGCAAATATTAGAGTCAGAAAGAGGAAGAATGCCAAATTTGTGATAGAAAGGGTTCAACTCAACCACAATCACAAGATCCTGGAAAGCCCCGGGATGCTTTTGCACATGCAATCGCACAAAAAAGACGACCCTTTGATAGACCAGTTAGTGAAAGACATGCAACTGGACAACCACACACATGCTCAGATGATGTCGACGCTGTCGCATATGTCCGGTGGTCTCCAGTACATGGGACATACTAGCCGTGACTGGGTAAACAAGTAAGCACGTAACAGAGCATATCCCTTGAGTATTCTGTCGGTAATTATTTCCTGTTTGATGATATGAGTTTGCATTGTGTCTAAAAATGCAGGAAACAGAAGTTTGCCAGAGAAGAGTCTGAAGATGATGTCAAGAAACTTCTGGATTTCTTCGAGAAAATGCAGAAGATAAATCCAGAGTTCTTCAATGATTATGACGTTGATGCAGATAACCGTGTAAGAAACGTCTTTTGGGCGAACGCAAGTTACAAAGGATCGTATGAAGATTTTGGAAACTGCGTTACATTTGACACGACGTATAAAACTAACAAATTCCACATGCTGCTGGGAGTGTTTATGGGGGTGAACCATCATCTACAGAGCACCATATTTGCTGCTGCACTCGTGCGAGATGAAACAATACCATCAATCGAGTGGGTTTTCAAAACCTTTCTAAGGTGTATGAACAACAAGCCGCCAATCTGCATGCTCACAGGTACAGAAAATAAAAAACACCTCCATACTTACGTTTTGTTTGGTGCACTTATATTTCTTCCATCTATCTTGCACACACGCAAAAAACTTAATAAAAAACAATGTTTGTTACTTCTTAGACCAGTGTTCTTCGATGAAGGCAGCATTAAAAACTATCCTCCCACAAACTCTGCATAAGCTGTGTCGGTGGCATATCATGAAGAAGTACAAAGACCACCTCGCCTTGCTGTATAAGGCGCACGAGAAGCTCAAGGATGAACTCATTGCGGTGCTGAACCACCCACTAATGCCGTCAGAATTTGAACAAGCATGGAAGAACCTCATTCAGAGGTACAACTTGCAAGACGACGAAGTGATGAATTCGCTGTGGGATGACAGGCACGAGTGGATCTCGGCTTACTATAAGGAAATTTTCTGTGCTCGGATGACTTCCACACAGAGAAGCGAGATCATGAACTGCATACTGAAGAAAAATTTTGTCAGGGAGAAGCATGATCTCCATCTGTTTGCTCAGCAGGTGGATAAGTACATTTAGACTAGGAAGGCCATCGAGCACGCAGAGACAGTAGCAAATGAGGTAAACAAAATTTCAATCAAAAACTGCTAAAATATGACTACAAAAAAAACAATATTTTCATTTCTTTGGTTCATAACAGTGCATTTGTAATCATGCAGTCAGAGGTAAAAACAACAACAAAGTTTGGGTTCGAAGTTCAGCTATCAAAAGTGTATACAAGGGCAGTGTTTGCAGATTTCAAAGAAACACTCTACCGTAGCACTGCATTCAGAGCAGAACGGTGCCCTCAGAACCCGACAAAGTATCTTGTACACCACTACAACAGATCGGATGCATTTTACTGGGCAAGGCATAATTTTCAAGTGGTCGCCGATGAAGAGAAAGGTGTCTACGAATATGAGTGCAAACTCAGGACACACACAGGTGAGACACCTAGCAAAAAAAATTCTAGATTCTGATAGTCATGCACGTTAGCTCACTTACTGAACTTCAAAAGTCCACATGCATGAGTAATCACAAAATCAAATGAAGTTCACTTCTTTAAAAATTCTAGATTCTGATAGTCATGCACGTTAATTTCATGCAGTTCACTTACAAAACAAAAAAAATCATGTGTTTGTCTGTAGGGCTCTTTTGCGTCCATGTGTTATGCATGCTTTCTCATTTGAGAGTACTCAAGATTCCTGCGGTGTACATCATGAAAAGATACACCCATAACGCAAGATCAGATGCAACGTTTGACAGAAGAGACTACGAACAAACAGCACCAGATGGCACCTCGCTTTTTTGTCGTAGAAAATTGCTGACAAAAACAACAATGGACCTTGCAAACAGAGCGACAAGGTCCGACGCTGGGTGCCATAGAGCATTGTCTAGTATGAGGGCACTGATCAAGGAAGTTGACGTGCTCAACGAAGAAGAAGAAGAAGCAAAACTAAAGCAAGCAGAGAAATCCCAGCATGACGATAATGCTGAGCAAGTAGAAAATACAGAACGCAACGGAACTGGTGCTATCAAAAAAAAAATAATTCTTCCACCTCCTGTTTTAAACACAAGAGGGAGGAAGAAAGGGGGCGACGCAACCCAGAAAAAAGTGGCATGCAAGGAGAAAAATGATGACAAAAATAGTAAGCCACAGCCTGAGCTGGACAGTGATGGTCACCCACTAGGAGTAAGAATGTGCAGAACATGTAATGAAATCAGCGGCCACAATTCCAGGATGTGCACAAAAAGAGATGAACAAGAAACACAAGGACATGGCGGTGCACAACCAAATAGAAATTCCACTCACTACACTAAGAAATGGACGAAACCGAGACATTGTAGCATCTGCAAAAAGAGGAAGAGACACAATTCAAGAACCTGCCCCAAAAGAAAAAGAAAAAGATCAGAAAATGAGGAAGACAAAGAAGGTGAGATCAAAGAAGAAGATGGTGACACAACTGAAGAAGAAATGGCTTATCAAGAAGCAGATGGAGAAGAGGAGGAAGAAGAAGAGAGTGAAGAGGACGAAGAACGTGAAGAAACTGAAGAAACAGTGGCTTATGAAGAAACAGATGATGAAGATGATGAAGAGGAAGAAGACAGTGAAGAGAGTGAAGAGGACGAAGAACATGAAGAAACAATGCCAACAAGACCACCCCAAGGAAATGCTGTTGTACAGAAAAAACCAAGAACAACACAACTTTCAAAAAAAGGTAGGAGCAAAGAAGGATGCAGTTCACAACACTGGAAAACGAAAACCACCATCAACCAACACGCGGGGATTAAAGAAGGATGCAGTTCTCAGCACTGGAAAACGAAAGCAGCCAACAACCAGCACGCGGGGTGCAAAGAAGGATGCAGTCCATAGCGCTGAAAAACCAAGCAGCCATCAACCAGCACGCGAGGGGCTACAAACACAAAGGTGCAGAGACAAGAACCAGCAACACCGCCACAAAAAACAAAAGAAAGTGCGGCATTAGACATGCTCCAGTCACCGCGCAGAAGCAGCAGGTTAAACGACCAAAAAAGATGAACTTCAATAAATTAATCATATGCATAGTAGTTTGCTTATCTCTATGACTTATGTATCAGTTTAAATTTTGTGTAAACACAAATTTCCCATTGACTATGAGTTATTCAACTAAACCATGTAAAGATAAAATGGTATATAGAGTATACCACATATATATATATATATATATAGCAGTCTAGAGTAAAACATTGACACATTTTGATTCAAAAACAATGTAGAAAATGCTGTTAGCTCACTGCAGTCCAACAAGTAGTACAGATAAAACGCATTTCAATTTGCAAAATATTGAAATATGCAGTACGCTTTGAACTATCAAGCAGTACTAGAGACTAGCTACATGTAGTACACACCATACAAATTAGGAAAAAATGTGGAAACATGTAGTGCTCAGATAATATATAAGCAGTTCACATATTGTAACCATGTAAACACAAATTTCCTGTTGACTATGAGTTATTCACTGGCAGCACGAAGTTCAGAATAATAATTTAAGCGGTTCAGATCACAAAAGTGCTTATTACGAAACACATCAAAAAGATGAAGCGTTCAACACGCAAAAGTACTTATTACAAATCAACCTCATAGCCTTAGCCAATCACGTTAAACATGATTCTAACCGTATGATTCTCGAGTACAAAGAAGTTGAGGACAACAACTTGCTCAGACTTCAGGACACTATCAATGACAAATTCCTTCCACCCTTTCTGCAGACACAGCCGCCCGTCAACGCCTACATTGTACTTGGCTGGTTTAAGGTATCCATTACCAAGAACAACTTGAAGAATTCCTTTCTTCTTGAGCCGGACATACCTAACAGCTCGTTGAGGAATTTTCTGCAAAAAATAATAAAACTGTTTGAGAACGATACTAGCAGTACAATTCTCATAATGTGCACAGATCTAGATGAAGTGCACAAAATACAACAAGCAGTATAGATAAAACACATTTTAATATGCAGTATGGAACTTGCAAATATGTAGTACACTTTGAACTATCATGCAATACTGGACACTAGCTACATGTAGTACACACCATACAAATTGGGAAAAGATGTGTAAACATGTAGTGCTAAACTAATATATAAGCATTTCACATATTGTAACCATGTAAACTAAAACACAAGCTGCATGCACACAAGCAAAAAAATAAAAACAAGAAATAAGAACACATTGCAGTACACTTCAAAAAACAAAACAAAAAAGTGCGTCCCTAAAATACTAAAAGTTCAGAATAGAATGGAATTATACAAAAAAAAGACAAAGAAAAAATCATATCTAACGAAACATACCATCTTGTAGTGAGTCTCCACATCTATTGCCGTAAGCTGATGGACAAAAGGACTCGTGCAGCCAAGGCCACGTCGAAGCAGCGCAGAATAGAACACAGAAACGTTGATATGGCCCATATCCAATCCTTCCGTGAATACTGTACCATATGCAAGCTGCTCGGCTTGCCCAGTTCAGGACAATACCTTCCCACCACGACGAGCACGACGGGCCTGCGAGCAAGCTGAACAATTGCAGTGCGTCGGCACACCACAACCATGACCGCAGCAGAAGAGATACACGCAGGGGCCTCGAAACATCGCAAGAAAAACCTAGAAAAGCAAAAAAATAATTATAGGCTGGAGAAAGTAGAGAACTTCCGGCTAGAGGAGAAATGGAATGCAAAGGAAGCGTATAATTAGCCTCCATTTATATAAGAGGAATGCAAAAAGTTCAAAACTGAAAATTAAAGGGGACTTAATGAAAATTATGTTCCCAAGAATAAAGGACAATCAATAAAGGCTTATGTTACGAAAGAAAAAGAACCAAAAAAGAAGGTGTACTTTGACTACGGCAATTCCCACGAACAAAACCGCAGATCATTAAATAATAATACTCTAAAAAATTATAATCCACAAACCTTTTTATGTGTGCAGTTCTCCAAATTCCTACCAGGAAGTTCACTATATGTGTGCATGAAGTGCACTATATGTCCGCAGCATTGGCATAGCCAGTCACAACTTTTCGGCACAAAGAAGGATGCACGCAGTGCAAAATGTGTGCACCTGCAGCACAGGACTATGACGAATGCAGTGCGCATAGGCGCACAAAAGCAGTGCACACCCCTAAACTAAGAAAAAAATATACGTAAGAGGAAAAACAATAAACAAAAATGATACCCATGCAGTGCACAAAAAATGTAGCGCAAAGCACGTGTAGTACGGAATGCGTGCACATGCAGTACTGAAACTAAATCAATGCAGTGCAAGGATGATTTACTAAAAAGTAGTGTACGCCCCAGCATTGAAAAAGATACAAAAAGGAAAACAAATTGACCACCCAGGTGAGCCAGCCCCAGCCAGTCTCATAGTAGGTCTGCGCCCAAAGAAGGCGAGTCGTTCTGAGTCACAATGCATGGGGCAGGCCACACATGGGCCCACAGGTCAGAGAGGATATAGCTGCGAGCGCCGTGTATAAGCGCCCAAATAAGTAACCAAAGGAGTTCGACCGGTATGCCTCGCTAGCGCTTATAAACAGGTTGAGCATGCCTTCCGCGGGCGAGGTGGGACTAAA
The DNA here is from genome assembly GCF_002162155.2 of Triticum dicoccoides. Lineage (NCBI taxonomy): Eukaryota > Viridiplantae > Streptophyta > Magnoliopsida > Poales > Poaceae > Triticum > Triticum dicoccoides. Next base: position 44,312,181 of record NC_041387.1, on the reverse strand, counting down.
CATTTGAGTGCACACACAGCGAACCGGGAACCAGCCATGCTCACAGGCCGACTTGGGCCCAAATGCGTCTCTAAACTACACGAACACAGGCCCAACAAGGCCGACTAAGAAAAAACAATAAGTTCAAAAAAAGTGGGGGGGGGGGGCACCTCCCACCTTCCCCTACCCCTCCCGTACCAGGGACTGCACTAACTACAGGCAAAAAAAAGATGCAGTACATGGGAGTAGAAGTATGCAGTACATTCCGTTATGCAATGCAGTTCGCCGTAGCAATGCAGTGCAAAATATGTGGCGGTAGAAAAATGCAGTGCGTTACATTACGGGATGCAGTGCGGTATGGCAATCCAGTTCCGGATTACCTACATGACTAAATACACGACATAGAACACAACGAAAAACACCAAAGCCTATAGCATGGACACGCAAAAAATGATGAAGTACACACATGTAGTCACAAAGTGCAGGTCTGTATTTTAGAAGATGCAGTGCGGAAGTATAAGCAATGCAGTTATGTTGTCACGCAGTATACATATATAAAATATGACAATATGCCCGTTCGCACAGAAAAGTGGTGGTTAAAAGAAATTACTGATCAAAAATAAAATAAAACCACCTTAAAAAAACAAGTTCGCATACAACCACCCAATCAGAGTAGTTCCATCGCCACAAGCCCACGATCACAGATGCGAAACCAACCCATGATCTGCACAACCGCATCGTCAGCGTGATCGTGCAGTTCATCCGACGCGGCCATCCCACCCCACGCCCTCCCTTTAAATTCAGACCACAGATGCAAAGGCCTTCTCATCCACAACAACACAAGTATCCATTGTGCTGCCACCAAATCGCCCCATATCAACCCAAAAGCACCAAGCCCTGCTACCGGCGATGACGTTCACCGACGAGTACAAGGGCGACAAGGCCGTGGAGGCGCACGGCAACACCAAGTTGCACATCATCCACACCAACGACAAGAAGCAGATGGCGATCTCCCTCGCGCAGTACGAGCGCCACCTCAGCCTCCAGTGCCACAAGATCGTCGGCATTGATCTCGAGTATGACAACGAGCCTGAAGCGACGCAGAAACCCGCCCTCTGCCAGCTCTCCATCGGCAAGAATCACCCGGTGCTGCTCTTCCAAATGAGCGCCTCTGAAAGGTGCACCGTCTTCGACAACTTCCTCGCCGACCCCAGGTACACCTTTGCAGGATTCTCCATCGACGACGACAAAACCAGGCTGGAGCGCGTCAAACTGGAGGTCGCCAACTTCGTCGACATCCAGAAGGAGTGGAGGGTGCCCGAGGCAACCAAGGTGTTGGACTCCATTGGAGACGTCTCCGGCATGCTCATCGACGACTACTACAACAACATGAAGAAGAAGATCACCGACGACGAGCACAAGCGCTAGGACACCCTGCCTCTGTCCATGAGGCACGTCGAGTACACGGCAAAGGACGCCTACGCAGCATATGAGATATGGAACCACATCACCCTCACCCAGGATGGCCTTCGCCGTGCAAAGTTGGAGAAGGAGGAGCCCCCTAAGAAGCGCGCCAGGAGCAGCTGGGGATGGGAAGAGCCTAACTGGTGAAGAAGAAGATGGTGCGGGCCAGGAGCCAACAATGCCAGCATCTTTTTAGAATTATCATCAAATTTGCTTTATGTTGTTTGCTTATGTATCGTTAGTTTCCTTGTGTGCTGAATCTAGTTTGCTTGCCATGCACAATCGCTTGTAATGACGAACTTTGATTATGTTAGATTTGCTTTTTGTTCAACTTTCTCTACAGCTAAAGACAGGTAAGAATAACTATCAATCTGTACTATTGCTTGTCAATATTAATTTAAATTTCCTTGACTGCAATTGCCAAAAATATTTAAACTTTGGTTCTCATTTTTGAAAAAGCATAGCATATGAATTCACTAACAGTTTTAATCTGGCTCCATGTATGTCACTCATGTGTTAAATTCTTAAATTATATGATTTAGCAATACACGCAGTTTAATTCTGTTTTATCAAATACAAATTATTTGGCTGAACAATAGAAAACTACAACATTACCATACAAAACATGTATGAAATTAGGTTTCAAGAAAATACAAGCATACACAGAAGATGCATTATTTATGCAATCCATTATCAGATTTACTAGTTATGTTGAACAAAGTATTAGCAACTGCTCAATGCAGCAGATTCAGATATTCGTATTGCAGTTCAGTTTCAGAAAAAAACGAAAAACATTGGTAGTTCTAAAAAGAAATAAACTATATTCACTCTATACAAATATATTGCAGGCCAATGGAACTAGACAAATTTCTCATGAAAGATGAGTACACCTTCGTCGGATTCGCTATTGAAGGAGACAAAAGCAAGCTGAAGGTATCTGGTTTGGAGATCAACTCCGACAATTACATTGATATTCAAGTGGAATGGAGAGACCCATACAATAATTGAAGTTTGACTCTTTGGCTGATGTTGCCGACAGGATGATAGACATTCACTACCGCGACACGAAGAAAAAAATTAACTGCAAGGAGGACCATACTCTGTGGGGATTTTGCTCGCTGCCATAAAAGCTTATCAAGTATGCAGCAATAGATGCATTCGCAACATATGAGTCATGGAGAATCATCTACGATGTCATAATGGGACTGGACAGGGCAAAAAGAGACAAAGAAGCAAAGAAGAAGAAGAACAAGGTTGTAATCCAATACATCAACTAGAAAAAATCAGGGCTATGTTTAGTTTCACTTTACTTTAGTCGTTGTGTTGTTTCTTTGTTTCATGTACGCAAGATTTTGATGATGTCCGTTGCTTCATATCGAACATTTCTTTTGAAAAAAAATTAGGTAATCTGACTACAAACTCATACATAAAAAACAAAAGATTAATGCAGTCCACAAATATAAGGCAGTTCACGAAGTGTATACATGAAGTGTTGTACATGCATAAATGTAGAACGACAAGGGCCGGAGCAACTTTCATGGGCTGGCCAACACAAAGACTTGCTACACGAAGTGGAGTACTCAACGTTGGTGCAAGCAGTATAAATGACATCATTTGTACTACCACCAAAATATATATCATCCAAAAAAATAAAAAAATGCTTCAAATAAGGAAAAAAATTGATCACCCAGCTGCAACCAAGCCACATACATTCTGTTTTTCCATCAAATGGGACGCACGCAACCCCAGAGCACAACCCCAGAGCCACACCCCCAAGATAGACATGGGGCGACGGGGTGGGACGGACTCGCCTACGCATGCGGCGCCGCGGCAAGCCGCGTCGCCGCCTGCTCCGGCTTGTTCCAGGCTCGGCCTCGCAGGGGGATGGGGAGGGGGGTCACGACCCCTGCTCCCCACCCCCTGCTCGGCCTCGCGCTAATGCATGCAGTGCGCTTGGTTGACAGGCGCAGTGCGAAGAT
>NC_041387.1:44269929-44307745 GCF_002162155.2 Triticum dicoccoides | reverse complement strand
GCGCAGTGCGGACATTCTGTTTTTCCATCAAATGGGACGCACGCAACCCCAGAACCACACCCCTAAGATAGACAGGGGGGCGACGGGGTGTGACGGACTCGCCTATGCATGCGGCGCCGCGACAAGCCATGTCGTCACCTGCTCCGGCTCGTTCCAGGCTCGGCCTCGCAGGGGGATGGGGAGGGGGGTCATGACCCCCCTCTCCACCCCCTGTTCGGCCTCGCGATAATGCACGCAGTGCGTACAGGAGTAATACAAATATATAGAAAACTAAAAAAATTGGGGGGGGGGGGCAACCCCGCCTCCCCCAACCCCATCTACCTTACCATACAAACAATAAAAAGCAAACTGCAAAAACACAACTTTAGGTAAAAGCAGTGTGTTTTGTTTCGCAAAAAAAGGAGTGCGGTATCATAAAGCAATGCAGTTTCAGCATGCACACAGGTGCATTGCTGAACTTGTAGACAAAAAAATGCAGTGCTTTTTGTTGGACAAAGAAGTTCGGCATCAAATGCGACGCACTTTATCGAACACATGCCATACATATAAGCATGACAAATGCCAGCTCACACAGAACGTGGTCGTCAACAAAAAATAAAAATATACACTTATATATACTGTATGAGTTATTTATATAAAATACACATACACATACAAATTCGTCCACATATACTGCTGCAAAAAAAGAACAAGAAAAAACACAGCGACAGAAAAAAAGTCTTTTTCATACATTATCTACCTTAGTCAGCACACACACACACACAACATCAAACCCCCTAGTTCTTGTCCACGCACAGGCTTTTGCCCCCCAGTAGAAAAGATTTGCCCAAATGACTGTTACTGCATCTGCGACTGCGACTGCGATTGCGTCATGGAAGTGAGCCCAAGGTCCGCAATCAGATCATGTAGCTCGAGCGGCATGTCTTCATAACACAACATGTTCGAAGGATTGAACAGCAGCTGGAACATATAGTCCGCCTTCCAATCTTCAACAGCAGGCTGAAAAAAGAAAAATACAAAAAATGCAGACCAGTGACTAAAAAAAGGTTGTCATAAAGAACAAACAAGTGAAAAAATTAAAATAATAAAAAGGTAAGAAAACAGAGAAGGTGTTACGTCGGATTTCAAAATTTTCTCAACTAGACGTTGGCCGTCATACAACTACGTCATCCTCAGAACATAGATTCCGCACTCATTTACTCCCTGCGCTGGCACGACCGGGTAAGAGGGCTTCTCTACCAATTTAACCCAGTCAGGGTGGTTCTTCGATTTATACATTTTTTTGCCATAAACTGCCTTCAGCAGCTGAGTCATCTTCCTCATCTGGCAAAAAAAGAAAGAAAGCACAAGGTAAAAATAACACATCATCATGGATCAAAGCTACTATTAAGACAAACCAAAAAAATATATAAGTTGTTCTCAAACATCTAGACAATCCATCTTTTAAGTGCACACGAGGTCATTTCCCATTACACTTTTTTACACAGATTATCGGGGGGGGGGGGGGGGGGAAAATGCAGTTCTCTCGTGCATATGTTGCAGTGCACTACATAAACAATTGTGGTTCTATGTGTGCTAAAATTTGCATGTGCAGTTTATGAAAATAATGTAGTAGGAGAAACACAAAAAAAGCTTTACACTTGGCAAGAAAAAATAACATACCACTTCAGTGGAATCTGCGTGGTAGTCAGTCCTGCACCACCTTGTCGTGACATCAGGATGGCCAGTGTACTTCCTACTGTCATGGATATCAAGCATCTGGTGATGCTGGTTCATCGTGTATAAGGAATAATGACCATCCTTGGATCGCGGCATCATAATCTGTTCACATAAAAAAAACAAAAATGAAAAGTTCTTTCGACACGTAGCACTAGGACCACGTTCCAAAAAATAACTATAAAAAAGTGCAACAAACCAGGAAAAAATAAATGACAAAAAACAATGAACTTACCAGTTTTGCATCCAACAGGTTTGCGACGTCGCTCACAAAAAACTTGAACTGCTTAACTGCATCTTCTAAAAGAAACAAGCTATGCACAACTGGCAACAGAGGATTTCCGTCGTTATCTCTCGCCACAAAGGTTTCCATTTGAATTACGTACTGCAAAGAAAAAAGAACAAAAAAAGGACATGAAAAAAACAATAAAAAATGCAAGCAGGCATGGACATGAAAAAGCCAATGCAATAGGAAAGAATGACAGCAAACATTTACCGCGATAAATAAAGGTGAAAGTAGCACATGTTCACCGGATTGATAAGGTAAACCCAATTCAGGGTCTTGCTTCCAGTACTTGATGACAAAATCCATGAGATACGAATCCATTAAAGATCTTGTGCAAAACGTATCATAGATATAGTGGACATTGTAAGTATCGACATCACCAAAAGGACTATGCACCATAAAGAACGCGTTGCTGCAGTAAACATACACAGATGGGATCAATAAAAATATAATTAAAATCAAAACACACAAAAAGGATGAAGGGCACACACATCACATAAAACTTACTCGCGGTATTTGGTTAAAAAATCTTTGCTGAGAACAAGTTCCTTTATTTTAATCGCTTCATCAATATATTTGAGCCTCGGAGGCTTCAATTTCTCTATAGAGCATCTCAACTTAAAAGCCCTCTCACCTGCCCTCTTGTTCGAAAATACTTCAACCTCATCCAAAGGAGGACAATTAATTGCTGCATTCCTAGTCCTAGTGACACGTGCACACGGCGTAACAAAATCATCATCATCAACATCATATACATCGTGTGTGGAGCTAGGTCAAGAGACACTTCCACCATCAGGTCCAGACGCCACATTTGTGTTCAAACCATATCCAGCCAAAGAACCAGAATTATCTAGAGAGATTTCAATGACACAATCCTCCATAACCACCTCGGAACCCTGGGACTCAAACAGTGACGTACAACCTTCATGAAGCCCCCCATCAAAACCTAAAAACATGCATAAAAAACATGGAAGCACTCAGCACAAAACACAAAAACCAAAAAACATGTATACAGAAAAATAGAATGCAGTCTACTTGTATACAACAATGCAACCCACTTGTCTACATCAATGCAGCCCGCTTGTATACAGCAATGCAGCCCACTTGTCTACATCAATGCAGTCTACTTGCATCCAATAATGCAGCCCACTTGTCTACAGCAATGCAGCCCACTTGTCTACATCAATGCAGTCCACTTGTATATAGCAATGCAGCCCACTTGTCTACATCAATGCAGTCTACTTGTATACAGTAATGCAGCCCACTTGTCTACAGCACTGCAGCACACTAGTCTACATCAATGCAGCCCACACTCCTCTACAACAATGCAGCCCACATATAAAGAACAATGCAGCTCACTTGACAATAAAGAAGCAGAACCAAGGAGTAGACAAAATAAATAAATAAAGGGAGGTCAAAGAAGTTCAATAAAACAACCTTTATCTATGAAAATTAGAAGTGATGTTAAATCAAGGCAACACTTCCTCGATGTTAGCCAGCTATAGAGCATGTCCTTTCTGATGTAGCCAATGTATTCCACCCCAAACTTAGCAACTCGAACACCATCCCAGGTCTGCAAGAATTGAAACATATAGAACCCACAATCATGCCTGCAATAAAAAGAATAAAAAACATCAGTTTCACAAAAATGAAGTGAAAAAAAACTTGAGCAGTATGCTAGAGAAGGGTCGTACAGAACGCACCCATTTGGCTGCATTGGGACAAAGACATGTTTCAACAAAACTCCATCAAGTGTAGGAGGATTTAGCGTCTCATCAGAACATGAGCTTCCTTCTTTCCATGCACGCTTGATATTTTTAACCATCCTCCTAAAAACCCTGACCGCATCAGGGCTGCCAGGTTTGTTGAGCGAGTCAAAAAATTCAAACGGCCTTTCTTTCACATTTAACGCAACTACACAATAATGACCAACACCATCCCGCGTATCTAGCGGATCAAAAGTTGCAAAAAGGACCTGTTGGAAGCACGAATAAATAAATAAAATTATTATGAGAAGAAAAAACAGAACACTATAAAAAACAAACAGACAAAATATAGTTTTCAACACATAAAAACGTCTCTCACCATATCCTTCTTATCAACACGCTCCTCGGCTTTTGAGGAGAACATCATTTTAACACTCCTGCCTACAGTACCACCATTCCAAATATTTGTCTGCCGAAACAAAACCAAAAATCAATTAGTGCTCAAGCAAACAGGTCGTCGCACGAAACCAGAAAAGAAAAAAAAACATTTCTGCATTCTTACACAAATATGGTACAGGACAACCATTGTCGGAGATGCCTTAAACTTACCTACCAGCAAAGAAACCCCAAGATTTACAAGCCTTGTAGTGAGCATCCCTTTATCCCAAAAGGATTGACCAACTTCGCCAATGCTAATATCACCCATCTCATTTTTAAAAGCAATCATGTCCCTGAATTTTTCATGAAAAACTGAAACGTAAGATACTAAAAAAATAACAACAAAGAAAAAGGGGTAAATACCAAAATTAAACAATTTCTAAAAAACCATACTTCTTCTTCTTGTCCTTCCGAGCCCTCGTAATAGCAGCGTACAACTCATTGTATCTTTTCAGAAGAGCTAGATCAATGCTCGACGGTGTCACAACAGGAAGTTCATCATCTGTAATAAAAAAGACGAAGTTCACTTATCCAAAAAATGAAGTTTAAATATTAAGATAAGGAAATTATGCTAGGTATTTTGAAAATCATAGACAAAAGATCAAGTTTCACTTATCATTAAACATCTAATACAGATACAATAGTAAATAAACAACATGAATGAGAAAAACTTCAAACTGCACTGTTAAAAAAACTCTTGCCTTCAGTCTCAGAGTCTTCAGGCTGATGTTCTTCAGAGCTGAGCACAATATTTTCTTGCTTAGGTTGCGATTAATCCACCACAACCGCACTGGACTGCCCTTCTGTAGCAACATCAACATTCTCTGGATTTACAACAGTCTGGTCAACAACAACGTCCTTAGATGCTTCAACTACATGAGGCTCCACTCTCGATACTTTCAGAACATCATTGGACACCAGACAGACAGGGGAAGCAACAACACTAGCAGCAGGGGCAACATTCTCCAGTGGCTTTTCAATGCCAACATCAGAATCTTCATGCCGACTGGTGGGAACAGCATCAAGGGATCCTTGAGCTACAGAAGGATCTGCACAGTTAACGGCAACCGATGCAGAAGCATCGACACTGCCACGGCCATCAACAGCACAACTGCCCTGATTCAGATGAGCGTGAACTTCCACGTTTTCTTCTCCAACCTGTGGAAAGTTTAAAAAACACACAGTAACACAAAAATGAGTGTGGGGGATAATTAACACAACGACACACAGCACACTTTTGTCAAAGATTGCTGACAACATACATAGAACAACTATAGTCCACATATGCAAAGCAACTGCAACACACGTGTGTCAAACACAACTACAACTGCAACCCACATATACGTAAAAAAATAACTACAGTTCACTTTGTTAAACGCTGTAGTTCATTTATGTTAAATACTGCAGTTCACTTCTGTCAAACAATGAAGCTCACGCGTGTAAAACTATTGCAGCTAACATATGTAAATGAAAATGCATATGGCTGAACATAACAGCGTACATCAAGTCTATAACAAACAAAAAAAAATTAGATTACAACCTGTCGGATTTCGGGTTCCGGCAGACCCTCAAGGTTCAAACTCTGGGGTGCTCGCAGAGATCGCAACTCCTACCTACCTATGTTTCGTCGCCTCGCAAGGATCTAAACTACACGAAGAATAACACAAGGGACACGAGGTTTATACTAGTTCGGGCCACCATTGTGGTGTAATACCCTACTCTAGTTTGTGGTGTGGTGGATTGCCTCAGGGGCTGATGATGAATAGTACAAAGAAAGAACTGCCTCGCGAGGGGAGGGGTTCTTGTGTTGGTGGTTCTGGCTAAGGTTCGATTGGTCGACCCCCTGCCTTGAGAGTGGATAGTCCTATTTATAGAGCGAGGCCTTCGTCCTCTTCCCAAATATTGAGTGGGAAGGGCGCCAACAATTGGCCATTTTGAAGGGGAACATCTAGCACACTTATCCTGGCTAATGTCGGTCTTCGCCTGCCAAAGACTCTGACGGTGACGCCGGCTTGGGCTCCACGATGACCTCCATCCCGCTGTTCTGCTGGTCTTGGTCTTGTTGCACCGAAATGGTTGCCTTTGCTTGATACTCTTGCCCGCGCTTGCTCCCTTTGCACCAAAGAGGAAACAAGGACTCTGCGCAGGCTGGCGCCTGCCTGGCTCCGGTCGTCATGGCTTGCGTCATGAGGACCTCGTGAGGTACCCTGCCTTGATCTCTTCGCCTCCTTGCGAGCCAGCCTGACGAGGCTATGCCCAAGGAAGCTTCCCGTCATCCGCCCCGCGAGCCTTGGCCCCCCGCGAGGGTCTTGAGCATGTGTTAATGAAGATGGGCCATACTGGGCCACTCCCTGAGCCACGCCACAGGCCGCAGGCAGGCAAGTCTAGGTACCCCCACTCCTAGAACACCGACAGTAGCCCCTGGGCCCAAGGCGCACCTAGACTTGGCTTAGCAGTGAAGCGAAGGGGCAAGGGCGAAGCGTCGCGGGCCCCAACAGCCTGCGGCCTTGGGTGCCGTGTGGCGATTGATTGGACGTGGGCATCTCCGCTTCCCCACGACGCCTCGGCAACTGCACAAATTGACAAGTCCCTGCATGCAAAATGGGTCATGATTACCTGTGATCGTGGAGGCCGGCGGTTGACCTCCCCCGGCTATATGTACGGAACGGCGCGAGCCCTTCCAGTCCATCCTGTCCCGCTACTCTCCATCTTCTTCTTTGCCCTTGCTCCACCATACGCCAATGGCACCAATCCGTCGATTTTCTACCGACGAGAAGGGGAAGGCCCCCCGAGAGGGTCCTGTCCCGCTTCCGCCGAAGAAGTGGCTCGCCTCTTGCCGCAGAGAAGGGGGCGCTTGGCAGGAGGTGTCGAGGCCATGGCTTGAGCGGCCGCCGCCTAGATTCCCATTGCCCTTGTACGCCCGGATCAAGGGTCCTGAAGGTGCGGGCGCCGAGCGGCACCGCCAGAGGCGCCGTCGCTGCCGGCGGATTACGGCGGAGCGCGTCGTTCCTCCCGGAGTTCACGCCGAGGGCTCCTCTCGCGAGCTTGAGCTTCATGCCGCCATGCCTCCCCGATCTTGGATTCGCCTTCCCCCCTCCTTCGCCTTCGAGATTCCGCCAAGGGGGCCTCTCAAGCTCTGGCTGCAGCACGCCGACTGCCGGACTCCAGCGACCGAAGCGGATGTCGAGGTCGTCGCTCCGGGCAAGGTCTTCATGACCCGGGGATGGGGCGAGATCGCCCGGGTTTGCCGATCGGAGGGGGCCCTTGTGATCCATATGGACTATGATGGTGCCTCCTTGATGCTCTTCAAGGTCTTCGACGAAGATGGGCGCCGGCTGGAGTGCTGCTCCAGAGGCAGCGGCCGAAGCTCCGGAGCGCCGAGGACCAGGCCTGCCGCCCGCCCTTCCAGCAGCTTCTCTGATGGCAGCGGACGTACTGAAGGGTCCAGCGACTCTTCCGGATTCTTCCTGACCCCGGCGATGAGCGACGACAGCTACGAGCCTCCGAGCTCACGCCGTGCCCGAAGTAGGGCCGGCGCGTCCGGTGGTCGACACAGCTGATCTGGAAGAGGTTGGCGCTGGCCTTGCGCGGCCCACTGTTGATGATGGCGTCTGCCGTCATGGTCCCTGTAGTTAAGACTCCTCAGGATACGCGTCTTTTGTCCCTGCGAGGAGCCAAGAACACACCCTGTGGGGGCTTGTAAGGTGCCTGTAGTTCCTTTTGTTAATATGATCCTTATCGTGAAGCAGTGTGATATGCTCGTCCCGCCTTAGCTTAGTTCCTCCTTTCGAACCTCGCGAGGGCTCGATGCTCTGTGCCGACAGGTCCCGGTCCCAAGGCAAGCTTTAGCCGTCGCTGGTATGCCAGGTCGCGATGCCGTGGTCAAGGCCAGGAGGTGAGTGGCCCGAGGTCCAGTAAGAGCCCCTGAGTCACGATGCTCAGGAGGTCCCCTTTAGCGCTCAAGCAGCCATTGTTCAGTGAGAAAGGAGCACAAACGTTGCCAACACGAAGCTACATTAGGTGGAAGGCTAGTGTTACGATAGTTAGTAGCTCTGGAGGATGAGTTATCTCGGGAGTCAGAAGCCACTCCTTGGCGCGGCGCCAGGCCCGCACATCGGCAGCTAAGGAGTTGCCTGGCGAGGTCCTCGCGAGCCTCTTCCCCCTTTCCCTTACTCCCCTTCGTGCTCTACGTCCTCGGGTCCCGACCCTTGAGCGAGCTCAGCCGTCGCTGGTATGCCAGGTCGCGATGCCGTGGACAAGGCCAGGAGGTGACGGCTGGAGAGCCAGTAAGAGTCCATGAGTCGTGATGCTCAGGTACCCCCCGCTTTAATGTGCAAGCGGTTCACGCGGGCGAGAGTGAAGGAGACGCCGTGATGGCCTCGCCCGATGCTGCTCCTTAAAGAGATCATGCAAGCTCATCACAAGAAGAACGAGAGTTGTCGTTACAATTGCCAGCCTGCTGATGGTTTCTCTGGAAGGGTGATGAGGGCACTGAGAGCCTGGTGAGGTGGCGCCTTGCGGGGTTGCCGCGGCCAGAGCTCGGCCACTCAGGTTTATCAACATTGCAGGGACGGACCCACACGCAAGCGTCGTGCTGCTAGGGAGCAGCTCCATAAGTTGGTGTCAATCGAGCGGGTGATTAAGTAAAGCATGTTAAGCATGAAGGAGCAAATCCATTTAGATAGATGTAGAAAAAGGCGAACACTGCTGGGTCGGACCGAGGGACTTGGGGATAATGCAGCCCGAGGGGCGCCCCCAACAAAGTAAGCTAAAAACATGAACAAAAGGGATACATGCCGCAGGGACGGACCCACGCGGCCTGGGAATGATGCAGCCCTGGGGGTGCTCCCAGCTGAAAATGAAACTCGAAAGATGTCACCTGATGATGTTGAAGATGAAGGGATGCTGAAGTAGCAGATGGCGTACGCTGCGGAAGCCGATCTTTACGAGCCCCCAGGCCCAGGAGCCTCAGGAGGCTCCGGAGGCACTGACGGCTCCTCACGGACCATCTCCATCTCTGCCAGGACTGTGGAATGCCTGGCCGCTTGAGCCTCCAGGATGCTCCTCATGAGGCGCTAACGCACAACAGCCACGTTCAGCAAGCCGTAAGGCATGCGAACATAGTTGTGTGGTGGACCTTCGCAGTGTCCCACGCGTGAGGGCCAGAGGCGCCCCTGAGAGGCGGCTCGGTTGAGTCCTGGTATGTCGATGCAGACGCGTAGCCCACCATCCTCGCCCGGAAGGGGAGCTACGGCGGGTAAGCGGTGGCTGCCACTCATGACTCTTGACTCCTGCAGCCCCTGAATGATCTCACCGACGAAATCCTAAGGGTTTGGCCCTCCTGGCCTTGCTCCTTCCTGAGGGAAGTGTGCTTTGAAACACGCCTCCAAGTGGTGCCCGAGCGCCTCCCTCGTGATCTTAGCAAAGTCGATGGCCCTCCAGGAGAGAGCCCTCGAGCCTTGCTCGAGGAGGGCACCGGGCGCGCCTTCCTATGCGACAGAAGAAGGCGCCCCCGGAACGGGCGCGGATCCTGAGGGGCCTGCCTCCTGAGGGTTCGAACCAGGCGATGTCTTCTTCTTCTTCTTAGGGACTGCCTCGGGAAGCCTTCCGCTCCTGTGATCTGGGTCCTCGATTGACGCGGCTTGAAAGGCACGCTCTAGAGAACACACAACATCCCTCTCTTCACAAGGCACCGTGATGACCCCACCGCTTCCTGGCATCTTGAGGACATTGTACCCATGATGAGTCATGGCCATGAACTTGGCCAGAGCTGGGTACCCGAGGATGGCATTGTACGGCATGTGGATGTGCGCGACGTCGAAGTCGATGAGCTCGGTGCGGTAGTTGTCGCGCTTCCCGGAGGTGACAGGAAGGCGGACCTGCCCTACCGGGATAGTGGAACCGTCGGTGACTCCTGAGAAAGGCTTGGTTGGTTGAAGCTGATTGTATGGCACTTGGAGATTGTTGAATGTCTCGACGGACAGGACATTAAGCCCTGCTCCGCCATCGATGAGGGTCCTGGTGACTTGCACATTGCTGATGATTGGGGAACAAAGCATCGGGAGGACTCCGGTTGTCGCCGCGCACTTGAATTGATCCGCTGAGTTGAATGTGATGGCGCAAGCTGACCACCTGAGAGGGTGTGTGGCCTCGAGCTTGGGGAGGACTGCATTCACTTCGCGAGCGAACTGCTTGAAGATGCGCTGAGAGGCCGGGGCCTGAGCGCCACCCAAGATGCAAGCGATTGCGCATGATTCCTGGAAGCCTCCAGCCCCCTCGTCCTGATGATGGTCTTCATTCCTCCTTGGCTGTGGTGGCAGAGGAGGGAGGCCCGCGTTGCCTTGTGGGCGATCCTCGCGAGGCTGATCCCTCCAACCTCCCTCGCGAGGCTGGTCCTGTCAGCGGTCCTTGCGAGGTCGGTCATGCCACCCTTGGTGAGGGCCACGGTCTTCCCATCGTCCTCCACCTCTTCCTCCTCCTCGGCCATAGCCCCGGTCGCTGCGCTCGGGGCGTCGGCCGGCACGCATGTCCCGCACGGCCCTGAGCTCTTGGCATTCATTGGTGTTGTGGGTGTGGAGGTCGTGGTACACGCAGTACCGGCTGCCCTTGGATGACTCAGGCTGATCCCGCCTCGCTTGGTGTCCGGCTCTGCTGCAAGCACGACAGCCCCCTTGCGCTTCACGTCCTTGACCTTGGGCTTCTTCTCTTCTGGGTCGGCTGTCAGCAACTCAAGGAGGGAAAGGCGTCCTTCCCCAGCCCTGGCGCACTTGGTCGCCAAGTTGAACAGCTCCAGGGAGGTGCACAGGTCTTCATGGATCGCAAGCTCCTCTTTCATCTTGACGTCACGCACGTCGTCGGAGAAGGCTGAGATGATGGCTTCCTCGGACACCCTGGGGATCTTAAGGCGAGCGTTGTTGAAACGCTAGATGAACTTCTGCAGGGTTTCTCCTAGCTGCTGCTTGATGCGGCGCAAGTCGCTCATGGCCGGGGGCCGGTCGCGGGTGCCTTGGGAGTTGGCGCTGAATCGGGTGCGCATCTCGTCCCAGGAGGAAATCATGCCAGGAGCCAGGTGCGGGCACCGTCCTTGAGCGCCATGGGAAACCAGTTCGCCATGACCTTCTCGTCCCTGTTGGCGGCTTCGATGCCCTGCTCATAGAGCTGGAGGAACTCCGCAGGGTCAGCCGTGCCATCGTAGTGCGGGGGCAGATCTGGCTTGAACTTGCCCGGCCAGGCCACGCTGCGCAGCTCGGCGGTGAAGGCACGGCAGCCTGCAGTGGCCACGGGAAGCCTTTGGTGACGGAGAGCTTGATCTTGGAAGTCTCTGTGCACTGCCACTAGGAGTAGCGCGGGGTCTTGACCCGCAGGAGCAGGAGCGCGGTCGTGACGGGCCGATGCAGGGAGCACACGGGCAGCTTCTTGGGGACGAGGGACCTCTTGGCGCTCTTCTCTTGCTGTGCTGGCGTCAGACGGAGCGGGTCCCGTCCAAGGGCCACGCGCCTTGGGGCCAAGGTGCCTTCTTGAGGGGGAGGCGGCTGAGGCGCCCGCGGAGCTTCGTTGCCCGTGCAAGGCGGGGCGCGGTGCAGCGAGAGGGATGGCGCAGGGGAGCCCCCAGCGGCGCTGACGAGCTCGGTGATGCAGGCGAGCCACTCGTCGTAGAGGTCGTCGATGGGATGGTAGTGCAGGAGCTCCCGCGCCAGGAGTAGCGTCCACCGGAGTGCGACGAGCGTGGGACGAGGAACCGGCTGGAGTCAGCGACGGGGTGGCGGTGCGGCCTTCTCGCCGCACCGAAGGATGCAGGGATGATGCCTGCTCCTCGTTCCTCACCGGGCCGGTGGCGGCGTTGACAGCAGGCGACGGGGAAAGGCGGCGGCATCCGCCGACTAGGGCCGTCTGGGTGACGTGAGTGGCGAGAGCGGCCCGGCGCTCGGCGCGGGCCCGACGAGCGTTTGACATGGATGCGAGGGACGGTGAAACACAGGGCGGCGGAAGGCAGATTCCGGTGCACCCCTACCTGGCGCGCCAAATGTCGGATTTCGGGTTCCGGCAGACCCTCAAGGTTCGAACTCTGGGGTGCGCGCGGAGATCGCACCTCCTACCTACCTACGTTTCGTCGCCTCGCAAGGATCTAAATAACACAAAGAACAACACAAGGGACACGAGGTTTATACTAGTTCGGGCCACCATTGTGGTGTAATACCCTACTCTAGTTTGTGGTGTGGTGGATTGCCTCAGGGGCTAATGATGAACAGTACAAAGAAAGAACTGCCTCACGAGGGGAGGGGTTCTTGTGTTGGTGGTTCTGGCTAAGGTTCGATTGGTCGACCCCCTGCCTTGAGAGTGGCTAGTCCTATTTATAGAGCGAGGCCTTGGTCCTCTTCCCAAATATTGAGCGGTAAGGGCGACAACAATTGGCCATTTTGAAGGGGAACATCTAGTACACTTATCCTGGCTAAAGTCGGTCTTTGCCTGCCAAAGACTCTAACGGTGACGCCGGCTTGGGCTCCACGATGACCTCCATCCTGCCATTCTGCTGGTCTTGGTCTTGTTGCACCGAAATGGTTGCCTTTGCTTGATACTCTTGCCTGCGCTTGCTCCCTTTGCACCAAAGAGGAAACAAGGATTCTGCGCAGGCCGGCGCCCACCTGGCGCCCGCCTGGCTCCAGTCGTCATGGCTTGCATCATGAGCACCTCGTGAGGTACCCTGCCTTGATCTCTCCGCCTCCTCGCGAGCCAGCCTGACGAGGCCGTTCCCGAGGAAGCTTCCTGTCGTCCGCCCCGGGAGGCTTGGCCCCTCGCGAGGGTCTTGAGCATGTGTTGATGAAGATGGGCCATACTGGGCCACTCCCTGAGCCACGCCGCAGGCCGCAGGCAGGCAAGTCTGGGTACCCCCGTTCCCAGAACACCGACACAACCCTCTAAGAGAACAAGTAATACAACTATACCTTATCAGCTACAACATCCACAGGGGACGATGCATCAGCCAAAACCTCATCCTTACTAGAGCCATCGTAGGTCTCTTTGTGCACATCACAAGCAGCAACACCAGTCTACGGACATAGAACAAACCAAAAACGAGAAATAAGATGGTACCGACCAAAAAAGAAAAAACTTCAACTATGCACAAGCAGTACACACTTCACAATAGTGAAGTACACAAAAAAACAATAAAAATGGGAAGCAAACAAATGCAAGTTCAAAGAAAAAGGGACGCATGGCAGAACAGACATGGGAGGTGTATTTGTACCTGACCAACTCCATCGTCTCTAGTTCCATCGACACCAGAAGATTCCACTCCAGCCTATAACAAAAAAAATACCGAGGAGCAGTCAACATAATACACAAAAAAAGAGGTTCAAAGCCGCAAAAAACCTGGAACATACATTGTCAGCGCCAACACCAGCGTCCCGACAGGTCATTTCGTCCAAAATATGCCCAGCATCCTTCTTATACCGACCGCATTTTTCTTCCTCTGAATGTCTCAATTGAGCATACGAAGACCGAACATTCGTCACTGCAATCTTCAGGCTTTCAATCATGCCACAATCGAAATTGTGAGAAGCAACAATATCTTCATCTCGTGGGCCATGGCCAATAGGGAAAAAACCAGCAACGATCCTCAACCTATCACTAGTGGTTGGCAAATCATCAGTCAGCTTCAAAACCTTCAAAAGAAGCTCATCAATCTCCTCGTGTTTTTTGCCGCCAACAAATGTCTGCTTATAAGAGCTTGTATTATCAAACATCTGTCGAGGCATGAAACCATGAGTATGCGGCACCACAACATCATAGGCAGGAAGCTGGCTACGGATAGGCTCATAAAACCTAGCATGAGTGCTAGGCCCTACATCAGAGCTGCAATGTACAACTGCAACAGGACGGTTGTACACAATATCACCTGATGCCTTCCATTGTAAAAAAGACAACAGGCAAAGAGAAGTACACATGTGATTACTAGAAAAGTTCACATTTATAATGGCTGCACATTTAAAAAAAATCTGATATTAAAAAATCAGATGCACTAACCGGCAGCTTCCCAATTTTTTAACTTTCCAGGTAAATCTTTCCCTTCACAAGCACATCCTCATTGTACAACTTCATCAGGTCCTTGGTCGTCAGGTATGACGCGCGTGGCATCAACGTGTGCATGACTGAAAATTTGCGAAGCTTCAAGCAGTCAAGATACATAATCAGGGGGACAATGGCACAACCCTCTACACAATTCTGCTTGTTGCCTTCTGTTTGCCACCTAACCACAGCTGCCTGCAACTCATCAACAACAAGCTGGCAAAAGTCCATCTGAGCCATAGCCGCATAATCCATGTTCTCTACCATCGCATCAACTCTACCAAAATGAACTACAGGCCCCGGGCACAGCAAATTCTGGTAAAGTATCAGGAAGAACACCTTCACAGAAAGGTCAACAGTCACATAATCATCTTCCTCCACCAACACCTTCAACTTCCCAAGCAAGTCCTTGACACCTATACTTTTTGAACGATCAAAGCCAAGCTCATCCTTGAGGGCAGTCAACGATTCATCATGACTGCTGGAAGCAGGCATGGGTGTAGTGTGACGTCCCATAGGTAAATCAAAAATGTGATGAACTGCATCACGATTGATTCGAAGAACCCTGCCATTCCCAAAGTCCATTACCATGGTGGCAGGGTCAATGACTCCCATCAGATAGCACATAAGAATGCGCAACACATTTTTCTTTACTGTCTGATCAAAGACAACACCAAATCCAGCATCCCTAACGCAGCTACAATGCACCTCTTTCAACAAAGAAGCATCCTCGCAAACAGTGGGGAGCGACAACTGCACGATCTTGTTAAATCGAGAATCATCTCCCTTGGCATCATCTTCAGTTGCATTGCTCTTACTAGACTTCTTCCTCTGTGTGAAGGGAAATGCAGTCCACATTAGAAGACTAGCAACAAAAAAAGAGACATAGAAAATACAGAAAGAATAACAATGAAGGAAACAAATGCAGTGCACTTCAACAAACCTTTGGAGAAGCATCCACCTCCTCGCCAGAGTCATCACCAACATCTTCGTCGACATCATCACGGTAACACTGGGGTAGACTCTTAGATGAACCACAGTCTTTGCGTATACAAGGCAGAACACCCTTCACAAAATCAGCAAGCACAAAGTCGTCGTCATCAGAGTTGGGACCTTCAGTGACATGTAGTCGCTTGCGCTGAGGATCATCATTTCCACCAGCTTCAGCAGTTCTCTTGCCAAGATTCTTCTTCATTCCAGCAACGCGTGGACTCTGCCGAGGTGTACCACCTTCCTCAGCAACAGTACTCAACCTCTTCTTCTGCAAAGAAGGCTGCTTCGCCTTGCCAAATTTGCCACCCTTGCCACCATCTGCACATCTCCTCTGCTTCTCCTTCTCCTCACACTCTTTTGACTCAGTTTCAAACCTCAACTTCTTCTTGCTTTGCTTTAACTCATATTGACGAAGCTGTTCCGAGACCATCCAATCCTGTATAACTTCCTCTGTACCATCAACAGATTGCGATTGTGTTTCAGACAAGACAAGACGTCTCTGATCAAAGCTCACACCAACATTATCCTCTGCAAAATAATGGTCAATCAATTGAGTAACTTCCTCAAACCCAGGCGCCCCAGCATGGAAAACAGACACTGCGTCAAAATGAAGTTTGACTATGCTCGTTAAAAAGTGTACAAAAAGAACAAATGCAGTACAGTTAGACATATAAATGCAATGCTCCAACCATAAATTCAAAATAAAAAATAATGCATTGTACAAAAAACTTGAATAAAACAACAATGCAGTTCACACATACGTATAGTGGAGTTCACATATACAAATAAATGCAGTGCTGCATACACTAAATTCATGGTTGTTCGCAACAAAATGTCAGACTAGATAAAACAAGGCAACACCAATTTGTACAAAACATCAAGCAACCAGCATACACAAAAATAAACAAATCAATCACATACCAGAAGGAAGGTCCGCACTTATGGGAGAAGATTCAATCGGCGAATTCACTTGATGTCCTCCCTCGACACCATGATCCTTACCACCGGGACAAGGAGAGTCAATTGGTATATCATTATGAGCACTGCAATCACCTACTGGATTCGAAAAAACCAGAAAACAGAAACTGCAAGAGAGGAGAGGGGATTGTTCGCGGTCTCTCTCTCCCTGACACCGGAGCGGTGGAATAGCCTGGAAGGGATACGTGGGAGGCCCGCGTGTCACAAAAAGAGTCACAAAAAAAGGGCCGACCCAAAAATGGCCTGGATAAAATAAGCCAGACTACATCAAAACGCACATACTACTAAAAATAAAAAAATAAATGCAGTACACAGCACTAGAAAAATGCAGTGCATTTTGTTACGCGATGTAGTACGTTATAGCAATCCAGTTCCACATTACGTATATGAACATATACACGGCATAGAACACAGCGATGAAGAAAAACGCAAACACGGAAATAATAAATGCACTGCGGAAGTACACGAACATGCAATACAAAAGCATAATCAATACAGTACAATTTTAATTTGCTAAGCATTGCAGTCCCATACATTGGAAAACAAAGATTACAAAAAAGCAGAAACACAGAAACAAAAATAAGAACTATACATGCAGTACGGAATTTGTTCACATGCAGTACATAATCGTGATCAATGCAGTGCACGAATGAATTACCAAAAAGCAGCGCACGCCCCGACATTGAAAAAATACAAAGAAAAAAAATTGACCACCCAAATGATACGCAGGCAAAAAACAAATGCAGTATGCAGCACTAGAAAAAAAGTGGGGGGGCACCCCCACCCCCTTCCCCTACCCCTCTCGTACCAGGGACTGCAGTAAGTACATGCAAAAACAAAATGCAGTACGTGGCGGTAGAAGTATGCAGTGCATTCCGTCAAGCAATGCAGTTCGCCGTAGCAAAGCAGTGTAAAATACGTGGCGGTAGAAAAATGCAGTGCATTATGTTACGCGATGCAGTGCGGTATGGCAATCCAATTCCTGATTACCTACAAAGTGCAGTTCTGTATTATAGAAGATGCAGTGCGGAAGTATAAGCAATGCAGTTATGTTGTCACGCAGTATACATATATAAAATATGACAACATGCCCGTTCACACAGAAAAGTGGTGGTTAAAAAAAATTACTGATCAAAAATAAAATAAAACCACCTTAAAAAACCACGTTCGCATACAACAACCCAATCGGAGCAGTTCCATCGCCAGAAGCCCACGATCACAGATGCAAAACCAACCCACGATCTGCACAACCGCATCGTCAGCGTGATCGTGCAGTTCATCCGACGCGGCCATCCCACCCCGCGCCCTCCCCTTAAATTCAGACCACAGATGCAAAGGCCTTCTCATCCACAACAACACAAGTATCCATTGCGTTGCCACCAAATCGCCCCATATCAACCCAAAAGCACCAAGACCTGCTACCGGCGATGACGTTCACCGACAAGTACAAGGGCGACAAGGCCGTGGAGGAGCACAGCAACACCAAGTTGCACGTCATCCACACCAACGACAAGAAGCAGATGGCATTCACCCTCGCGCAGTATGAGTGCCACCTCAGCCTCCAACACCACAAGATCGTCGGCATTGATCTCGAGTACGACAACGAGCCTGAAGCGACGCAAAAACCCTCCCTCTACCAGCTCTCCATCGGCAAGAATCACCCGGTGCTGCTCTTCCAAATGAGCGGCTCTGAAAGGTGCACCGTCTTCGACAACTTTGTCACCGACCCCATGTACACCTTTGCAGGCTTCTCCATCGACGACGACAAAACCAGGCTCGAGCGCGTCAAACTAGAGGTCGCCAACTTCGTCGACATCCAGAAGGAGTGGAGGTTGCCCGAGGCAACCAAGGCATTGGACTCCCTTGCAGACGTCTCCGGCATACTCATCGACTACTACTACAACAACATGAAGAAGAAGAACACCGACGACGAGCACAAGCGCTCGGACACCCTGCCTCTGTCCATGAGGCACATCGAGTACGCGGCAAAGGATGCCTACGCAGCGTATGAGATATGGAACCGCATCACCCTTACCCAGGACGGCCTTCGCCGTGCAAAGCTGGAGAAGGAGGAGCCCCCGAAGAAGAGCGCCAGGAGCAGCTGGGGATGGGAAGAGCCTAACTGGTGAAGAAGAAGATGGTGTGCTGAACCAACAATGCCAACAATGCCAGCGTTCTTTTAGAATTATCATCAAATTTGCTTGATGTTGTTTGCTTATGTATCGTTAGTTTTCTTGTGTGCTGAACCTAGTTTGCTTGCCATGCAGAATCGCTTGTAATGATGAACTTTGATTACGTTAGTTTGCTTTGTGTTAAACCTAGTTTGCTAATGATGAAATTGTCGTACAGAATACCTGTGATAATTTGTTTTCTGTTGTCTGCTAATGTATCATTAGATTCAAGCAGTGGACAAAATGAAAAATAAGTTGCAGTGTGCAAACAGGACGCATGCAGTGCAAATTGTGTACGAATGCAGTATAGACTATGTCAAATGAAGTTTTAACATAACCAACAAAGCAGTGCATGAACCTAAATTTGAAAAAAGAATACATAAGAGCAAAAAACACAAAAATATAAACGCAAACACGTAAATAATCAATGCAGTGCAGAAATATATGAACGTGTAGTACAGAACCATAATCAATGCATTACGCATATGATTTACTAAGCAGTGCACTCCCATACATTCGAAAAAAAGATTACATAATAAAAAAAACACGGGAACAAAAAAATGAGAACTGTACGTGCAGTACGGAATGCATGCACATGCAGTACAGAACCCTGATCAATGCAATGCACGCCCCGACGTTGAAAAAACACCTAAGACAGAAAAATACAAATAAAAACTTGACCACCCAGGTGCTACTGGCCCCAGTCAGTCTTGTAATAGGTCCGCACCCACAGAAGGCGAGTCGTTTTGAGTCACAATGCATGGGGCCGGCCACACATGGGCCCACGGGTCAGGGAGCATACAGCTACGAGCATCGTGCATAAGCGCCCAAATACGTAACAAGAGGAGTTCGATACAGCGGCCTCGCCAGCGCTTATAAACATGTCGGGCGCACCTTCCACGGGCGAGGTGGGACTAAACATCAGACTGCACACAGCGCACCGGGAACCAGCCGTGTTCACATGCCGACTTGGGCCCAATTGCGTCTTCACTACCCGAACACAGGGCCAACAAAAAATAGAGGCCACTGAAAATTAAAAAAAAAATCCTACATACCATACACAAACACAGGCCCAGCCACGCTTCGCAGTTCGTCGTGATATGACAATGTAGTTCGCTATTTTCAAGTAAGCAGTCCTGTTGCTTCATAAATGCATTCGTGTATACTGAATCAGAACCAATCCACCACCTAACACCAACCACACCATTTATTACTTCAATTGCTCAATTGGTTGCATACAAACTTACCCATTCGTGCTACAGACTAACACAACTCCTCCCCCCGTTCCTCATTTTCTTCAAATCGTAGATCTAGGGTTCATCCCATCCACAGCTCTTCTCTGGAATTCCACTGAACCCGCCATGGACTGTAAGTGCGGGTGCTTGGCAAGGATGGCGCCGGTAGCGGACACATGCGTGTACGCAGAAGGTCTAGAGCTCACAAACACCGAGTGGCGAAGCATGCTCGGGTGCCTGATGATACCCAATAGGGGGTTTCGTGTGCCATTTCTTCATCGCCTCACAACCGCAGATCTCCAGGAAAGTTGGGTATGTTTTTCCCCTCACAATTTTGGACATAATCTAGCCTGCAAATACCCATCTGAATATATAGTTCAATCAATTTGTTCAGTAGTATCAGCAAAAATACAAAAACAGAATTTGTATTGTTGTTCAAATTTGTTAGCTATTAAGAGTAGATGCTTCCACTTATCTTTCTTCAGTACCACACCAGGTATCGACACTAGTTAGATCAGATTCCCAACACACGAACAAAAAAAGGGTCAGTAGATAAGCATTGTAGTTATCTTAACATGCTGGAGAAGTACACTATTACTGACATTGCAGTGCAAGCATGTTGTAGTATAATATACATCCCAGTAAAACTAGGGGGTCAATTGCGTATATAAGTTTGTTCATACATTGGAAATACTTTAGAAAATAGCAGTCATATATATGTAACTATTTAAGTCAACATAAATAGATCATACTAAGTATAAAATAAAAACATTTGTTGTTTACTTAAAGAAATATTTTTCCACTGATTCGAATATGCAGAAACTGCCATCCACAATAAAATTTCATGCTCCGAGTTCAGGGAAGGTTACTTTGGAAACATAACACAAGAATGGGTATGCAAACATCTAAGCTGACTACCACATCGACTATGAAGACTGCATCAACATAACTACTGGTTGGAAACATTTTGCCTCCCAGAATGGCTTTGAGGTCGGAGAAGTGGCCATGGTGTTTTTCTACAAAGAAGAAGACTCCATCAAGTTTACAATATTTGCACTCTAGGCTATCTAATATGAAGAAACCAATATTTCTAATGCTTTGGTTATGTTGTATGCTTTTAAAACTATGTCCATCAGACAATTTGAACGATACCTATTTAATGTATGCAACCTCAACTGCCTCATTTTATCATCCTTTTTAGACAAAGTTACTATTGGCAGTAATGCAGTTCTCCCAAGCACATAGTGTGGTACTAATAATAATAAAAGGCAGCCCTCTGAACAGTAACAATGAAATGCAAAATGGTCGAAACTTTGTAGCTAACATATAATGTTCAAGAACAATTCTCATAGTATGCAGTTCAAAAACATTCTTATAATTTTTATTCAGCTAACAAAAGAGTATAATAGACCATCCATCCTAATAGCAGAATTCAACATTAACAACACTGCTAATGCTGTACGGAAATGCATATTATGCAGTCATCTAGAACACAGAATGCAGTCTAAGAAAAGGTGAAATCTCATAAGCAGCCATAACCACTGTATTGCAGCTACAATGAAGTACACTACCAAAGAAAATGCAGTGCACTACAACGTATGCCACGACCAAAAAAATAAAATTAAACCAGTAAAACTGCGGACATGTGATAGACTAACAGAGGTGCCAATTTCACTCGCAATTCCATAACTAGCCTAAAAATTGTACTGCCACTAAACTATAGAAAAATACCCCCGAAAAATTTACACAGAAGACACGGCAACGGGACGAACAGCGTCAGCTTTCATTTCAAGAATGCAATTCAAAAAATGACAATTATACCCGCAATACAATGAATTCAAACATATAGCAACAGTAATTACAATATTCAAACACGCATGGACGAGCAAAATCAAAAAATTTGACAAGAACAGAGGAGCGGACGAAGCTTACCCGCCGCGACAATCAAAATAAAAAAGAATTGAAAACTAACTCTTAAAAATTAACAAATTATAGAGTGAATGGACCGATTAAAACGAACGCAACCAAAGAGTTCCTACTAAAAAATAACATCCGGCCACAAAAAAATCGCATCTGACGCGAACACGAACGAACAGAGAAAGCTCGTCCGCCAAATCCCTCGATTTGCAAGCACTTTAGTAGATTTTCCTATAAATTAGAAATAATAAAGCTAAAATGAAATGCAGACACAAACTGAATCATCCCGCGACACCCGATTAGACACATCTATGCCGTCGTGCTGATGTAACTCATCTACTACCTCGACGTCTTGCTGGATCAAGAAGGCGAGGGACGTCACCGAGCTGAACGTGTGCAAAACTCGAAGGTGTCGTACGTTCGGTACTCGATCGGTCGATCGTGAAGAAAGTTCGACTACGTCAACCGTGTTGTGAAAGGCTTCCGCTTACGGTCTACGAGGGTACATAGACACACACTCTCCCTCATTGCTATCCATCTCCTAGATAGATCTTGCATGAGCGTAGGAAGTTTCTGAAATTGCATGCTTCGTTCCCCAACAGTGGCATCACGATCCAGGTCTAAGCGTAGATGATATGCACGAGTAGAACACAAACAGTTGTGGGCGGTGATCATCATACTACTTGCCACCAATTCTTATTTTGATTCGGTGGTATTGTTGGATGAAGCAAGCCCAGACCAATCTTACATGACCACATTATGAGACCGGTTCCACCGACGGACATGCAACTAGTTTTGCATAAAGGTGGCTGGTGGTGTCTATTTCTCCTACTTTAGTTGAATCAAATTTGACTGCGACCGGTCCTTGTTAAAGGTTAAAACAACAAACTTGATAAATCACCATTGTGGTTTTTGTGCCGTAGGTAAGAACGTTTCTTGCTAGAAGCCCGTAGCAGCCACGTAAAATTTCCAACAACAAAGTAGAGGACGTCTAACTTGTTTTTGCACGGCATGTTGTGATGTGATATGGTCAAGACATGATGTGATTGCTCTTTATTGTATGAAATGCATACGCCATGTAATTGCTTAACTATATCATTATGCGTTAGCAATAGTAGTAGAAACAATAGTTGGCAAGACGACCACGACGCAATGACAGAGATCAAGGTGTTGAGCCAGTGAGAATGGAGATCAAGACGATGCTTTGGGGATGGAGATCAAAAGCACAAGATGATGATGGCCATATCATGTCACATCTTTTTGATTGCATGTGATGTTTATCCTTTATGCATCTTATTTTGCTTAGAACGGCGGTAGCATTATAATATGATCCCTTCACCAAATTTCAAGATAAAAGTATTCTCCCTGAGTATGCATCGGTGCTACAGTTTATCGTGTTGAGACACCACGTGATGATCGGGTGTGATAGACTCTACATTCACATACAACGGGTGTAAGCCAGATTTACACACACAGAATACTTGGGTTAAACTTGATGAGCCTAGCATGTACATACATGGCCTCGAAACACGGGAGATCAAAATATCGAACGTGAATCATATAGTAGATATGGTCAACATAGAGATGTTCACCATTGATGACTACCCCGTCTCACGTGATGATCGGACATGGATTAGTTGATTTGGATCACGTTACACTTAGATTACTTGAGGGATGTCAGTTTAAGAAGGAGTTCTTAAGTAACTTGATTAATTGAACTTAATTTATCATGAACTTAGTCCTAATAGTATTTTCATATCTATGTTGTAGATCAATGGCTTGTGCTACCGTTTCCCTTAATTTTAATGCGTTCCTAGAGAAAGCTATGTTAAAGCTGATGGTAGCAACTACATGGACTGGGTCAATAACTTGAGGATTATCCTCATTGCTGCACAGAAGAATTATGTCCTTGATGCATCGCTAGGTTAAGCACCCGCTGCAGGAGTAGAAGCAGATATTATGAACGTCTAGCAAGCTCGATCTGATGACTACTCGATAGTTCAGTGTGCCATGCTTTACGGCCTAGAACCGGGACTTCAAAGACGTTTTGAACGTCATGGAGCATATGAGATACTCTAGGAATTAAAGTTAATATTTCAAGAAAATGCCAGGATTGAGACATATGAAGTCTCCAACAAGTTATATAGCTGCAAGATGGAGGAGAACAGTTCTATCAGTGAACACATACTCAAAATATCTGGGTATTCTAATCACTTGACTCAGCTGGGAGTTAATCTTCCAGTTTATTGTGTCACTGACAAAGTTCTTCAATCACTGCCACCAAGCTATAAAGGCTTCGTGATGAACTATAATATGCAAGGGATGCACAAAACAATTCCTGAGCTCTTCGCAATGCTTAAGGCCGCGAAGGTAGAAAGCAAGAAGGAGCATCAAGTGTTGATGGTTAACAAAACCACTACTTTCAAGAAAGAGGGCAAGAGAAAGAAAGGGAACTTCAAGAAGAATGGCAAACAAGTTGCCACTCCCGGGAAGAAACCCAAAGCTGGACCCAAGCCTGAAACTGAGTGCTTCTGCTGCAATGGGACTGGTCACCGGAAGCATAATTGCCCCAAGTATTTGGCGGATAAGAAGGATGGCAAAGTGAAAAAAGGTATATTTGATATACATGTTATGATGTGTACCTTACTAATGCTCGTAGTAGCGCATGGGTATTTGATACTGGTTCGGTTGCTCTTATTTGTAACTCGAAACAGGAGCTACGGATTAAACGAAGATTGGCAAAGGACGAGGTGACGATGCGCGTGAGGAATGGTTCCAAGGTCGATGTGATCACCATCAGCACGCTACCTCTACATCTACCTTCAGGATTAGTTTTAGACCTGAATAATTGCTATTTGGTGCCAGGGTTGAGCATGAACATTATATCTGGATCTTGTTTACTGCGAGACGGTTATTCATTTAAACCAGAGAATAATGGTTGTTCTATTTATATGAATAATATCTTTTATGGTCATGCACCCTTGAAGAGTGGTCTATTTTTGTTGAATCTCGATTGTAAATACACATATACATAATATTGAAGCCAAACGATGCAAAGTTAATAATGATAGTGCAACATATTTGTGGCACTGCCGTTTAGGTCATATTGGTGTAAAGAGCATGAAGAAACTCCATACAGATGGGCTTTTGGAATCACTTGATTATGAATCATTTGATACTTGCGAACTATGCCTCATGGGCAAGTTGACTAAAACTCCATTCTCCAGAACAATGGAGCGAGCTAGTGATTTATTGGAAATAATACATACCGATGTATGCGGTCTGATGAGTGTTGAGGCACGCAGTGGATATCGTTATTTTCTGACCTTCACACATGATTTAAGCAGATATGGGTATATCTACTTAATGAAACACAAGTCTGAAACATTTTAAAAGTTCAAAGAATTTTAGAATGAAATGGAGAATCATCATAACAAGAAAATAAAGTTTCTGCGATCTGATTGCGGAGGCAAATATTTGAGTTATGAGTTTGGCCTTCATTTAAAACAATGTGGAATAGTTTCAGAACTCACGCCACCTGGAACACCACAGCGTAATGGTGTGTCCGAATGTTGTAACCGTACTCTATTAGATATGGTGCATTCTATGATGTCTCTTACAAATTTACCACTATCATTTTGAGGTTATGCATTAGAGACAGCTGCATTCACGTTAAACAGGGCACCGTCTAAATCCATTGAGACGACACCGTATGAACTGTGGTTTGGCAATAAACCTAAGCTGTCGTTTCTTAAAGTTTGGGGATGCGATGCTTATGTCAAAAGGCTTCAGCCTGATAAGCTCGAACATAAGTTGGAGAAGTGCGTCTGCATAGGATACCCGAAAGAAACAATTGGGTATACCTTATACCACATATCCGAAGGCAAAATCTTTGTTTCTAAGAATGGGTCCTTCCTAGAGAAGGAGTTTCTCTTGAAAGAAGTGAGTGGGAGGAAAGTAGAACTTTATGAAGTAATTGTACCTTCTCTAAAAATTGAGAATAGTACATCTTAGAAAACCGTTTCCGAAATGCCTACATCAACTAGAGAGGAAGTAAATGATAATGATCATGAAACTTCAGATCAAGTTATTACTGAACTTCATAGGTCAACCAGAGCACGATCCACACCAGAGTGGTACGGAAATCCTATCCTGGAAGTTATGTTATTAGACCATGACGAACCTACGAACTATGAAGAAGCTACGATGAGCCTAGATTCTAATAAATGGCTTGAGGCCATGAAATCTGAGATAGGATCCAAGTATGAAAACAAAGTGTGGACTTGCCCGATGATCGGCAAGCCATAGAGAATAAATGGATCTTCATGAAGAAGACTGACGATGATGGTAATGTTACTGTCTACAAAGCTCGACTTGTCGCGAAAGGTTTTCGACAAGTTCAAGGAGTTGACTACGATGAGACCTTCTCACCCATAGCAATGCTTAAGTCCGTTTGAATCATGTTAGCAATTGCCACATTTTTATGATTATGAAATCTGGCAAATGGATGTCAAAACTGCATTCCTCAATGGATTTCTTAAATAAGAGTTGTATATGATGTAACCAGAAGGTTTTGTCGATCCTAAAGGTGCTAATAAAGTGTGCAAGCTCCAATGACCCATCTATGGACTAGTTCAAGCATATTGGAGTTGGAATATACACTTTGATGAGGTGATCAACATATGGTTTTATACAGACTTTTGGTAAACCATGTATTTACAAGAAAGTGAGTGGGAGCTTTGTAGCATTTTTGATATTATATATCGATGACATATTATTGATTGGAAATGATATAGAATTTCTGGATTTCAATGAAAGACATTGGTGAAGTTACTTATATATTAGGCATCGAAATCTATAGAGATAGATCAAGACGCTTAATAGGACTTTCACAAAGCACATACCTTGACAAAGTTTTGAAGAAGTTCAAAATGGATCAGTCAAAGAAAGGGTGCTTGCCTGTGCTACAAGGTGTGAAGTTGAGCCTGACTCAAAGCCCGATCACTGGAGAAGATAGAGAGAAAAATGAAAGTCATTCCCTATGCCTCAGCCATAGGTTCTATCATGTATGCTATGTTGTGTACCAGACCTGATGTGTGCCTTGCCATAAGCCTGGCAGGAAGGTACCAAAGTAATCCAGGAGTGGATCACTGGGCAGCGGTTAGGAACATCCTGAAGTACCTGAAAAGGACTAATGATATGTTTATCATTTATGGAGGTGATAAAGAGCTCGTCATAAATGGTTACATCGATGCTAGCTTTGACACTGATCCGGATGACTCTAAGTCACAAATCGGATACATATTTATATTAAATGGTGGAGCTGTTAGTTGGTGTACTTCCAAGCAGAGCGTCGTGGTGGGATCTACATGTGAAGCGGAGTACATAGCTGCTTTAGAAGCAGCAAATGAAGGAGTTCATATCAGATCTAGGTGTAATACCTTGTACATCGGGTCCAATGAAATTCTTTTGTGACAACACTGGAGCAATTGCCTTGGCAAAGGAATCCAGGTTTCAAAAAAGAACCAAACACATTAAGAGACGCTTGAACTCCATTCGTGAACAAGTTAAGGATGTAGACATTGAAATTTGCAAGATACATACGGATCTGAATGTGGAAGACCCGTTGACTAAGCCTCTTCGGCGAACAAAACATGATCAACACCAAGACTCCATGGGTGTTTGATTCATTACAATGTAATCTATTATTTACTCTAGTGCAAGTGGGAGACAATAATAAAGTTGTTATTTTATATTTCCTTATTCCATTATAAATGTTTATTATTCATGCTAGAATTGTATTAACCGGAAACTTGATACATGTGTGGATACATATACAAAATACTGTGTCCCTAGTAAGCCTCTACTAGACTAGCTCGTTGATAAAAGATGGTTAAGTTTCCTAACCATAGACATGTGTTGTCATTTGATAAACGGGATCACATCATTAGGAGAATGATGTGATGGACAAGACTCGTTCGTCAGCTTAGGATTATGATCATCCAGTTTTATTGATATTGCTTTCTTCATGTCAAATACATATTCCTCCGACTATGAGATTATGCAACTCCCGGATATCGGAGGAATTCCTTGTGTGCTATCAAAAGTCACAACATAACTGGGTGATTATAAAGATGCTCTATGGGTATCTCTGAAGGTGTTTGTTTGGTTGGCATAGATCAAGATTAGGATTTGTTACTCCGAGTATCGGAGAGGTATCCCTGGGCCCTCTCGGTAATACACATCATAAGAAGCCTTGCAAGCAAAGTGACTAATGAGTTAGTTGCAGGATGGTGTATTACAGTATGAGTAAAGAGATTTGCCGGTAACGAGATTGAACTCGGTATGAAGATACCGACGATCACATCTTAGGCAAGTAACATACCAACACACAAAGGGAATTACGTGTGTTGTCATAACAGTTCGACCGATAAAGATCTTCGTAGAATATGGGGGAGCCAGTATGAGCATCCAAGTTCCGCTATTGGTTATTGACCAGAGAGGTGTCTCGGTCATGTTTACATAGTTCTCGAACCCGTAGGGTCCGCACGCTTAACGTTCATTGACGATATAGTGTTATATGAGTTATATGATTTGGTGATTGAATGTTGTTTGGAGTCCCGGATGTGATCACGGACATGATGAGGAGTCTCTAAATGGTCGGGAGGTAAAGAGTGATATATAGGACGATGGTATTCAGACACTAGAAGTGTTCCGAAGGGTATCGGGTATTTATCGGAGTACTAGAGGGGTTATTGGAAACCCCGGGGGAAATATATGGGCCATGGGAGGGAAGCACACCAGCCCACTAGGGGTGCGTGCCCCCCTTATAGCAGCAGGTCGAGTGGGGGAATGGAAAGGGGGGGGATTCGGCATCCCCCTTCCTTCCCTCTTCCCCCTTGCCTTTTCTCTTCGGTAAAATAAGGAAGGGGGGGGGGCGGCGGACAGGGCAGGAGCCCAAGTAGGATTCAGACCTACTTGGGGCGCCCCTGGCCGCCTCCCCTCTCCCTCCCACCTATATATATGTGGGGGGCACCCTAGCACACCCAAGACAATTGCCTAGCCATGTGCGGCGCCCCCCTCCACGATTTACTCCCTCAATCATATTTTCGTAGTGCTTAGGTGAAGCCCTGCGGAGATCACTTCACCGTCGCCATCATCGTCACGATGCCATCGTGCTGACGAACTCATCTACTACCTCGACGTCTTGCTGGATCAAGAAGGCGAGGGATGTCACTGAGCAGAACGTGTGTAGAACTCGGAGGTGTCGTACGTTCGGTACTCGATCTGTGGATCGTGAAGAAAGTTCGACTACATCAACCTAGTGAAACATTTCCTCTTACGGTCTACGAGGGTACGTATACACACTCTCCCCCTCGTTGCTATGCATCTCCTAGATAGATCTTGCGTGAGCGTAGGAAATTTTTGAAATTGCATGCTTCGTGCCCCAACATATACTTCTTATATGTGAAGTCATTAATACCAATGGGATGAGCATATGAAACATATATAATTTCAAATTTATGATATTCAATTCATTCAACCATTTACTCGTAGGATATAAGTGAAGCATGAGAGTAAATGACAAACTACTCCAAAAAGATATAAGTGAAGATCAATGAGTAGTCAAATAATTAGGTAGCTATGTGAAGACTATCTTAAGTATTTTATTCGAACGACAAGAAAAACAAAAGAAAATGTCATTCCAAGGATATCACATATCATGTGAAGAAGCAAAAACTTAGGCTCAACCCAAACTGACCGATCATTGTTGAAGAAGAAAGGTGGGATGCCAACCGGGGCATACCCAAGCTTAGATGCTTGAGACTTCTTGAAATATTAACTAGGTATGCCTTGGGAATCCCTAATATTGAGCTCTTGTGTCTCCTTAATTCCTATCATATCACGGTTTCCCTAAATCTTCAAAAATTCATCCACACAAAACTCAACAAGAACTCATGAGATAAGTTAGTATAGTGTAAATTAATGCAATAACCTTATCATTCTCTAATGTAGTAAATCACTAAAATTATTATTTAACATTAAATACTAAATGCCTCTTCACATTTAGTACTCTCATCCTCAAGTAGAATCATTAAACAAGCAAACATATGTAAACTATGCAAACATAACAACAATTTGCTAAACATGACAGTCTATAAAGGATGCAAGAAGATTCATACTTCTCTAACTCCAAAAATTCTGAAAAAATACCACCCTGTAGAAACCTTATCATATCATACTATGTAAAAATTTAAATATTTTATCATATTTTGATTATTCACAAATATTCGAAACATAACAACAAACTTTCTGTTTTAAAAAAAGCAACATATAGACTTGCAAAATAAGCATGGTAAAGGCTATACTTGATGCTTTTATTGAAATAAAAGATACAAAAAATTACTCTAAATAACATCAATCAAATCCTAATAAAATAAAATGACACTCACAGCAAAACACATATCATGTGATGAACAAAAATATAGCTCCAAGTGAGGTTGCCGATAATGTTGGAGACGAAAGAGGGGATGCCTTCAAGGGCATCCCCAAGCTTAGTTGCTTGGGTATTCCCTGAATATTACCTTGGGGTGCCTTGGGAATCCCCAAGCATAGGGTCTTGCCACTC
The DNA here is from genome assembly GCF_002162155.2 of Triticum dicoccoides. NCBI lineage: Eukaryota > Viridiplantae > Streptophyta > Magnoliopsida > Poales > Poaceae > Triticum > Triticum dicoccoides. The sequence goes on along the minus strand of NC_041387.1, from coordinate 44,277,611 downwards.
CTTATTCTCCTCTATCGATATCTCACCCAAAACTTGAAAACTTCAATCACACAAAACTTAACGAAACTTTGTGAGATGCGTTAGTATGATAAAACAAATCATTCACTTTGGTACTCTGAAGATAAGATTCATAATTTTTCTCACACAATGCCTAGTGTATATTATCATTTTCACAATTTATATCTCTTAATATAAGCAATGGAAACACGAAAACAAGCAAACTATGCATTCAAAACAGAATCTGTCAAAAACAGAACAGTCTGTAATGATTTGGACAACAAGCATACTTTTGCAACCCTAAAAATTATGAAAAATTAGAACATCATAGTAAATTTACATATCTGTCATGTATAAAAAATTCAGAGCAAAATCACATTCCAGTGAATTTAAAAAATTCTTGGACTTAGAGCAAAAGTTTCTGTTTTTGCACAGTATCAAGTCAACTATCATCCACACTATTCCAAAGGCTTTACTTGGCACTTTATTGAAACAAAATCAATAAAACATGATTAATACAGTAGCTTAATCATGTGGACACACAAAAACAGTAGGTATAAGTATTGGGTTGTCTCCCAACAAGCACTTTTCTTTAATGCCTTTAGCTAGGCATGCTGATTTCCATGATGCTCACACAAAAGATAAGAATTGAAACATAACGGGAGCATCATGAATATCATGACAAGCACATTTAAGCCTGACATACTTCCTATGCATAGGGATTTTGTGAGCAAAAAAATTATGGGATTAAGAATCAATTAGCATAAGAAGGCAAAACAAGTATAACTTCAAAACTTTCAACATAAAGAGAGGAAACCTGATATTAGGGAGATATGTAAAAGCATAAATTCCTCTTTCATAATAATCTTCAGTAGCATCATGAATGAATTCAATAATATAACTATCACATAAAGCATTCTTTTCATGATTCATAAGCATAGAAATTTTATTACTCTCCACATAAGCAAATTTCTTCTCATTCATAATAGTGGGAGCGAATTCAATGAAATAACTATAACGTGATACTTGATTGGCATAATCATATTGATAATTAAAATTATGATGACAAGTTCCATGGTTATCATTATTCTTTATATCATAAGTTGAAAGAAATATGCCCTAGACGCAATAATAAAGTTATTATTTATTTCCTTATTTCATGATAATTGTTTATTATTCATGCTAGAATTGTATTAACTGAAAACTTAGTACATGTGTGAATACATAGACAAAACATATTGTTCCTAGTATGCCTCTACTTGACTAGCTCGGTAATCAAAGATGGTTATGTTTCCTAACCATAGACATGTGTTGTCATTTGATGAACGGGATCACATCATTAGGAGAATGATGTGATGGACATGACCAATCCGTTAGCTTAGCATTATGATCGTTATAGTTTCATTGCTACTGCTTTCTTCATGACTTATACATGTTCCTCAGACTATGAGATTATGCAACTCTCGAATACCGGAGGAACACTTTGTGTGCTACCAAACGTCACAACATAAAAGAGCAATTATAAAGGTGCTCTACAGGTGTCTCCGAAGGTGTTTGTTGGGTTGGCATAGATCGAGATTAGGATTTGTCACTCCGTGTTTTGGAGAGGTATCTCTGGGCCCTCTCGGCAATGCTCATCACTATAAGCCTTGCAAGGATTGTAACTAATGAGTTAGTTACGGGATGAATTATTACGGAACGAGTAAAGAGACTTGCCGGTAACGAGATTGAACTAGGTATGATGATACCGACGATCGAATCTTGGGCAAGTAACATACCGATCACAGAGGGAACAACGTATGTTGTTATACGGTTTGACCGATAAAGATCTTCATAGAATATGTAAGAACCAATATGAGCATCCAGGTTCTGCTATTGGTTATTGACTGGAGACGAGTCTCGGTCACGTCTACATAGTTCTCGAACCCGTATGGTCCGCACGCTTAACGTTCGATGACGATATGTATTATGAGTTATGTGTTTTTGATGACCAAAGTTTGTTCGGAGTCCCAGATAAGATCACGAACGTGACGAGGAGTCTCGAAATGGTCGAGACATAAAGATTGCTATATTCAGACACAGGAAGTGTTCCGGAGAAGATTCGGATAAAACCGGAGTGTCAGAGGGTTATCGGAACCCCCCGGGGGAACTAATGGGCCTCGATGGGCCTTAGTGGAGAGAGAGAGAGGCGGCTAGGGCAGGCCACGTGCCCCCTCCCCCTTGGGTCCGAATTGGACTAGGAGGGGGGCGGTGCCCCCTTTCCTTCTCCCTCTCCCTCTCCTTCCTTCCCCCTCTCTCCCTCTTGGTGGAAACCTACTAGGACTTGGAGTCCAAGTAGGATTCTCCTCTTGGGGGCGAGCCAAGGAGAGCCGGCCGACCTACCCTTACTCCTTTATATACGGGGGCAAGGGGGCACCCAAGGAAACACAAGTTTCTCTCCCAACCGTGTGCGGTGCTGATACGTCTCCGTCGTATCTATATTTTTTTGTTGTTCCATGCCAATATTCTACAATTTTCATATACTTTTGGCAACTTTTTATACTACTTTTGGTACTAACATATTGATCTAGTGCCCAGTGCCAGTTCCTGTTTGTTGCATGTTTTTTGTTTCGCAGAAAACCCATATCAAACTAAGTCCAAATGGGATAAAAACGGACGGATAATATTTTTTGAATATTTATGATTTTTGGGAAGAAGAATCAACACGAGACGATGCTCAAGGGGCCCACGAGGCAGGGGGCGTGCCCCAGGGGGTGGGCGCACCCCTGACCCTCATGGACACCCCATAAGGCGGTTGTTGCTCTTCTTTTGCCGCAAGAAAGCTAATATCTAGAAACAAATCATGTTGAAGGTTTCAATCCAATCGGAGTTACAGATCTCCGGGAACATAAGAAATGGTGAAAGGGCAGAATCAGGAACGCAGAAACAGAGAGAGACAGAGAGACAGATCCAATCTCGGAGGGGCACTCGCCCCTCCCACGCAATGGAGACCATGGACCATAGGGGAAACCCTTCTCCCATCTAGGGAGAAGGTCAAGGAAGAAGAATAAGAAGGGAGGCTCTCTCCCCCTCTCTCCCGGTGGTGCCGGAACGCCGCTGGGCCGTCATCGTCACCGCGATCTTCACCAACACCTCCGCCATCTTCACCAACATCTCCATCACCTTCCCCCATCTATCTACAGAGGTCCACTCTCCCGCAACCCGCTGTACCCTCTACTTGAACATGGTGCTTTATGCTTCATATTATTATCCAATGATGTGTTGCCATCCTATGATGTTTGAGTAGATTTTCATTGTCCTTTCGATAATTGGTGAATTGCTATGATTGGTTTAATTTTCTTGTGGTTATGTTGTTGTCCTTTGGTGCCCATCATATGAGCGCGTGCGTGGATCACAGCATAGGGTTAGTTGTATGTTGATAGGACTATGTATTGGAGGGCAAGAGTGATAGAAGCTTCAACCTAGCATAGAAATTGATGCATACGGATTGAAGGGGGACCAATATATCTTAATGCTATGGTTGGGTTTTACCTTGATGAACGTTAATAGTTTCAGATGCTTGCTAATAGTTCCAATCATAAGTGCATAGAATTCCAAGTCAGGGATGACATGCTAGCAGTGGCCTCCTTGCTATCGGTCTAGTAAAGTAGTCAATTGCTTAGGGATAATTCCGCAACTCCTACCACCACTTTTCCACACTCGCTATGCTAACTTTATTGCGTCTTTATTTAAACAGCCCCTAGTTTTTATTTACGTGCTCTTTATATTCTTGCAAACCTATCCAACAACACCTACAAAGTACTTCTAGTTTCATACTTGTTTTAGGTAAAGTGAATGTTAAGCGTGCGTAGAGTTGTATCGGTGGTCGATAGAACTTGAGGGAATATTTGTTCTACCTTTAGCTCCTTGTTGGGTTTGACACTCTTACTTATCGAAAGAGGCTACAATTGATCCCCTATACTTGTGGGTTATCAAGACCTTTTTCCGGCGCCGTTGCCGGGGAGTTATAGCGTGGGGTGAATATTCTCGTGTGTGCTTGTTTGCTTTATCACTAAGTAATTTTTATTTGATGTTCTAAGTTGTTCTCTATCTTTAGTTATGGATATGGAACACTAAATACCAAAAAAATTAGGTGTACTTGCTAATCATGGAGATGGGAAACCTCCTAAAACCCTCGATGCTGGTTATGTGAAAAATATTATGTACTACTTTAATAATCCTGAGAAAACCCCATTCAATTATGTAATGGGAGACACGTTGGATCAACGTGAATACTTTAGGGATTATTGCTTGACTCAAAAAGGGAAATTATTATGGGATCAAATTCATATGTTGCATTGGTATGCTCGGAAGCTATGCTTGAGATATGATTATACTTGTTGCTCTAGGATGAAGGCTCCACACCTTCTCTTTTCATGCAAATTTAACGATGATAAAACCTTGGCTTCTTATGCTAATGGTATATATGATTACTATGATGTGGAACAAAATAGAAGAATTCATTGCTTTTATGGGTGCTTATGAAATTGAATCTTTGTTTAAAGAGTGTGAAAATCTTGATGATGCTGTTTACAGACCTGAAAATTTTGCTATACTTAAATATTGCTATGAGAATTATGAATTCAATTCTGATATTGATGATTTTATTGAGAGAGTCTCCATTGTCCAAGAAGAGACTAATATTTTGCAGGAGTCTATGGAAGAAGAAATTGATGAAACTATGAGCTCATTGGATGAAAAACATGAGGAGGAGAGCGAAGAACAAAAGGAGGAAGAGCAGATTGATCACCCGTGCCCACCTTCTAATGAGAGTAACTCTTCAACTCATACATTGTTTAATTTCCCTTCGTGCTTACCGAAGGATGATAGCTATGATGATTGTTATGATCCCATTGATTCTCTTGAAATACCCCTTTTTGATGATGCTTGCTATGCTTGTGGCCATGATGCCTATAATAATGATGCTTATGGAGATGAACTTGCTATAGTTCCTTATGTTAAAAATGAAATTTTTGCTATTGCACCCACACATAATAGTCCTATTATCTCTTTGAATTCTCCAAACTACACTATATCGGAGAAGTTTGCTCTTATTAAGGATTATGTTGATGGGTTGCATTTTACCGTTGCACATGATGATTTTGATAGATATAATATGCATGTTCTTGCTACTCCAACTTGCAATTATTATGAGAGAGGAACTACATCTCCGCCTCTTTATGTTTCCAACACGATTGAATTGCAAGAAACTGCTTATACTATGCATTGGCCTTTACTTGGTGTGCATGAATTGTTCTTTTATGACATGCCGATGCATAGGAAGATATTTAGACTTTGTTGTTGCATGATATATGTTACTTTGTGCTCACTACTAAATCACAAATCATTGTTAATTAAAATTGGCTTTGATATACCTTGGGATCCGGGTGGATTCATTACTTGAGCACTATATGCTTAGCTTAATGGCTTTAAAGAAAGCGCTACGAGGGAGACAACCCGGAAGTTTTAGCGAGTCATTTATTTTTGTTGTGTGCTTTCATAAAGTTTAAAAACAAAAAATATAAAGCGGGTAACCCAAACTTTTTCAAAAAGGAAAGCGAAAGTGAGAAAGACGAGCATTGTTAAAGTGGGAGCTAGCCTTGAACTTTGTTCATGCTCACGGAAACTTTGTGAATCTTGATTACAGAAACTTTTGAACAAAAATATTTATCCCCTTGTACACTTCCATTGTATTACAAAAATAATGTGCCAAGGTTTGCCTTTAGAATGTTTACAATGCTTGTTGGTTTGTGCGGTGCAGGACAGAAACTTTGGCTGTAGTGTGCGATTTTAAATTTTTTACTGGAACGTCAAAAGGTTCTGAAACGTTTTGCACTGTCTTTATATACAACTTTTTTATTTTTAATAATTTTGGCAGAATTTTTGGGGTACCATAAGTATGGTGCATGTTCAGATTAATGCAGACTGTCCTGTTTAAGACAGATTATGTTTTTGATGCATAGCTTGCTTGTTTTGATGAAACTATCAATTTCTATCAGTGGCTTAAGCCATGGAAAAGTTATATTATAGTAGCTACAATGAAAAAAATATGAATTGGTTTGCAACAGTACCTAGAGTAGTGATTTGCTTTATTATACTAACGGATCTTACCGAGTTTTCTGTTGAAGTTTTGTGTGGATGAAGTGTTTGAAGATCGAGGAGGTCTCAATATGAGGAAAAGGAGGAGAGGCAAGAGCTCAAGCTTTGGTATTCCAAAGGCACCCCAAGTAAATATTAAAGGATACTCAAGCGTCTAAGCTTGGGGATGCCCCGGAAGGCATCTCATCTTTCTTCAACAAGTATCGGTATGTTTTCGGATTCGTTTCGTTCATGCGATATGTGCAAATCTTGGAGCGTCTTTTGCATTTAGTTTTCACTTTTCTTTTATGCACCATGCTGGTATGTGATAGTACATGGTTGATTTGTAGAATGCTCTTTTTCTTCACTTATATTTGTTAGAGCGTGGGCATATCTTTTGTAGAAAGAATTAAACTCTCTTGCTTCACTTATATCTATTTAGAGAGATGACAGGAATTGGTCATTCACATGGTTAGTCATAAAATCCTACATAAAACTTGTAGATCACTGAATATGATATGTTTGATTCCTTGCAATAGTTTTGTGATATAGAGATGATAATATGTGAGAGGTTCTAGTAAATGGTTGTGTTTAGTAAGGATATTGGTGTTAAGGTTTGTGATTCCCGAAGCATGCACGTATGGTCTCCTAACTATGTAACCAAATTGGCGCGCATTGTATTTCGATTGTTTATCTTTCATGAAGGCCAGGGACGCGCGATGGTTAACTCCTACCAACCTCCCCCCTAGGAGCATGCGTAGTAGTACTTTGCTTCAAGGGCTAATAAACTTTTGCAATAAGTACATGAGTTCTTTATGACTAATGTGAGCCCATGGATTATACGCACTCTGTAACGCCCCGGATCCGATGTGCCAGGTGTCTGCCGGTTATTCGCTGTAGTTGCCATGTCATTTGCTTGCATGTTGCATTTTATCATGTCATCATGTGCATTTCATTTTGCATACGTGTTCGTCTCATGCATCCGAGCATTTTGCCCGTTGTCCCGTTTTGCAATCCGGCGCTCCTATGTCCTCCGGCGTCCCCCTTTTGTCTCTCATTGTGAGTGGGTGTTAAACATTCTCGGAATGGACCGAGTCTTGCCAAGCGGCCTTGGTATACCACCGGTAGACCGCCTGTCAAGTTTCGTGCCATTTGGAGTTCGTTTGGTAATCCAACGGTTAACCGGGTAACCGTAAAGTCCCTCTCTCCTTGCAGCCCAACACCCCCTCCAAAGTGGCCCAAAACCCATCTAACTCCCCTCCATGCTCTCGGTCGTTCGATCACGATCGTGTGGGCAAAAACCGCTCCTCATTTGGACTCTCCTAGCTCCCTCTACCTATTTATATGTGCCTCCCCCCGAAAAATCACAGACAAAACCCTAAAATTTCCCCCTCTACGCGCCGGAGACGTCCGCCCCCGGCCCGACATGTCCGCCGCTGCTCCCCGCGCCAATCGGAGGCCGCCACGTGGCGCTCCGCCGCCACCCACTGTCGCCGGGCCCGTGGAGCCCATCTCCGGCCCGCGCGGGCCCTCGCGTCGCCGCCCGTCCGCGTCCTTTGCGAGCCTCG
>NC_041387.1:44209323-44269498 GCF_002162155.2 Triticum dicoccoides | reverse complement strand
CAGGTGCGCCGCCCACCGTCCCGCGCCCGCAAGTCCCCGCCGGCCGGCTCTTCCGCCACCGCCCGCGCCGTGCGAGCGCCGCCGCCGCTCCCCGCAGGGGCCCGCGCCCCGAGCGCCTTCCCCAGCCGCGGCTCCGCCTCCTGCTCGCCTCCCCGCGCCCGGCGCCCTTCGCTGGCCGCCATCCCGGAGATCCCCGCCGCCGCCGTGCCCGGATCCGGCGAGATCCGGGCAGGATCAAGCCGCCGCCGCCGCCATGCCTCGCCTCGGCCTCCTGGCAAGGTCGGGGACGAGCGTCCCTCCGCATGGGCCCCGTCCGGCCCAGCAGAGCCCGCATACTGCCAGGCCTGCCTCTTCTTCCCTCCTGGGCCAAGCCCAGTGGTGAGCAACCCTCTTTCCCCCGCCCCGTGCGACATTTAGCTATATTGCGCTCATCCATGTTTTTCTCAGAAACTGCTAAGTCCTCAGATTTGCACATTTTCATGCCATGTTCGTCATGCCGTATCTCTGCATCCGTAGCTCCGTTTCGTGCGTGTGATATGTCAAATTGTTCGCCTCAACGAGTACATCATTTCATTCCATTGCATCATATTCATTTGAGGTCATCTTGATGCCTGAATCTTTGTTGCTAGAGTGCTTCATGATGTTTTCTGCTGTCTGTTAACAGAACGAGCTCTTTTGTCATTTTTGTCCTGATTGATGTGTGCATCGTATGAGGTTGATGTCTACATGTGTTTTGAACTATGCTATGTCTTATTTACAGAGGTGCTTACCATGTATTTTTGTGATCAATGTGGTGACTAGCACAAGCATGCAAACTAGGCATCGTGATGTTGCTGATTTTAGTCCCTGTTCTGCCGTTATTTTGATGCCATGTAAACTTGATGCTACATAGAGATCCATGCATATTTAGAGATACTTCAGTAAGGAGGTTTTTAGCATATGATGTTTGTCTAGCCATTGATGCCTCTTGTTGAAATTATGGAGTAGTCTAGCATGTCATTTTCGTGCTCTACTTTTGCTTCAAAATGTTTCCTGGCAGATTGTTTACTTGTATTCAATTTGGCCAAGGTTGCTATAGTTGATCCTTGCATGCTATGAACTTGTTCTTGACTTGGTTTGTTTCACAAACATGTCTTCTTGATGATGTTATGCTTATCATGTCATGCAATGACTTGTGGTGAGTGAATCGAGCTTGTTAAGTAGGGTACATGATGTTGCTGTTTTGCTAGGCTGAATCTGTTATTTCGTGATGCCATGTAAACATGTTGCTACTAATCATTCTATGCATAACCTGGAGATGTTCTATAAACATGTTTTGATCTACATGTCATCCTCTAACCATACATGCCCCTGGTTGCATTTATAGCTTGCTGTAGATTGTTCATATCTTGCTCCAAAGTTGCTTCATAATGTTGCTGTCAGCCTGTTTACATTGAGTTCAGTTGTTAACATGATTGTTGCTAGTGTTCCATGCAACCTATGGCCTTGCTATTGCCATGCTTAGCTTCACAAATATGTCTTCTTACTGTTGGGTTCCTTGCCATGCCATGTAATGATCTGTAGTGAGTTGGACAAGCTCATCTACATGCCTTCATAATTATGTTCCTGCCATGTATAAATCTGTAATATAACTTGCTATGTTTACGTGGGTGCCATCATATCTTATGATCCTTTCTGGCTTATGGTCAGTAAGGGACTTTTGATCTACGCAATTAGTAGATTTATGCCATGCCTTTGTTTGCCATGATAAGTTCCTGTAACATGATGTTTGATAGCTCTAAACATTGCATCGTGATGTTATTTTCTGCAAAGTCTGAAATTGTTATAACTTGCAATCTTATCATGTGTGTTTGAGCATGTTCTAGTGGTTTCTAGAGATAGCTCAGTGTTCATATTTTGTAATGCTTTACCTTTACATCATGCCCATGCCTTTTGTTTTTATGTTGAGGTGCTGTAGCATGTTGTTTTGATGCTTGCAATATGACTAGTTGCTGGTTTGGACAGATTGTTGCTATAACTTGTATAGAGTGCATGTGTTGAACCGTTGCTCTGTTTTGAGTGTGCTCTATATGAAACTTGCTTAGAATTGCATGTAGTTTCATATTATCATGTCGCATCCTTGTTTTGAGGTGTTTTCTTGATGTTTGGGTGCATTTTGCATCAATGCCATGTTTAACTTGTTTTGCTCATATCTTCTAGTCCGTAGCTCCGAACTAAATGAACTTTATATGTAACTTGACTAGAATCTCATGTAGATCATCTTGGGGCATGTTAACTTGCTGTTTAACTACTTGAACATAATGTTTATTCAGATCTGGAACAATTTCGAAATATGCATATGAGGGCTTACCGGAATTGTTATATGTTGTTCCCGGCCTCATTTAAACTTGTCTTGATGTGTTGCTCTTGTTTGCATCATCTCTTGCCATGAGTAGCTTCATTTAGCTTTGTCATGCATCATGCTTGTTGTGCATCATGTCATGTTCATGTGTGGTGTGTTTACTATGTTGTGTACTTCTTCTTGTTAGTTCCTGTTTCGTTGCGATCGTGAGGATTCGTTCGTCTACGCTTGGTTCGTCTTCGTGGCTTCGTCTTCTTCATGGACTCGTTCTTCTTCCTTGCGGGATTTCAGGCAAGATGACCGCTACCCTGGATCTCACTACTATCATTGCTATGCTAGTTGCTTCGTTCTATCGCTATGCTGCGTTACCTATCTTTTGCTCATCAAGCCATCCCAAATTGCCATGAACCTCTAACCTTTGACACCCTTCCTAGCAAACCGTTGTTTGGCTATGTTACCGCTTTTGCTCAGCCCCTCTTATAGCGTTGCTAGTTGCAGGTGAAGTTGAAGATTTCTCCATGGTGGACAGGATTTTGTTGGGATATCATAATATCTCTTATATTATTAATGCATCTATATATTTGGTAAAGGGTGGAAGGCTCGTCCTTTTTCCTGGTGTTTTGTTCCACTCTTGCCGCCCTAGTTTCCGTCATACCGGTGTTATGTTCCCAGATTTTGCGTTCCTTACGCGGTCGGGTGATTTATGGGACCCCCTCGACAGTTCGCTTTGAATAAAACTCCTCCAGCAAGGCCCAACCTTGGTTTTACCATTTGCCTCACCACCACCTACTTTTCCCTTGGGAGTCGCTCTCTCGAGGGTCATCTTTATTATAGCCCCCCCGGGCCAGTGCTTGTCTAAGTGTTGGTCCGAACCAGAGCCACTTGCAGCGCCACCTCGGGGAAACTTGAGGGTTGGTTTTAGTTGTACGTAGTGTTCATCCGGTGTTACCCTGAGAACGAGATATGTGCAGCTCCTATCGGGATTGTCGGCGCATCGGGCGGTCTTGCTGGTCTTGTTTTACCATTGTAGAAATGTCTTGTAAACCAGGATTCCGAGTCTGATCGGGTCTTCCTGGGAGAAGGTCTATTCCTTCGTTGATCACGAGAGCTTGTCATGGGCTAAGTTGGGACACCCCTGCAGGGTATAATCTTTCGAAAGCCGTGCCTGCGGTTATAGGCAGATGGGAATTTGTTAATGTCCGGTTGTAGATAACTTGACACCAGATTCGAATTAAAACGCATCAACCGTGTGTGTAGCCGTGATGGTCTCTTTTCGGCGGAGTCCGGGAAGTGAACACGGTTTCTGGGTTATGTTTGACGTAAGTAGGAGTTCAGGATCATTTCTTGATCATTACTAGTTGACGACTGTTCCATTTGCTCTCTTCTCGCTCTTATTTGCGTATGTTAGCCACCATATATGCTTAGTCGCTGCTGCAGCCTCACCACTTTACCCCTTCCTTTCCCATTAAGCTTTGCTAGTCTTTATACCCATGGTAATGGGATTGCTGAGTCCTCGTGGCTCACAGATTACTACAACAACAGTTGCAGGTACAGGTTATGCGATGATCATGACGCGAGAGCGATGCTTGATTGCGTTGAGTTCTTCTTTTGCTTCTTCGATTAGGGGATAGGTTCCAGGTCGGCAGCCTGGGCTAGCAGGGTGGATGTCGTTTGAGTTTCTGTTTGTGTTTCATCCGTAGTTGGATGATGATCTTATGTATGATGATGTTGTATTCATGTGGCATTGTATTCCTTATATATGTATCCCCATCTATTATGTAATGTTGATGTAATGATATCCACCTTGCAAAAGTGTTTCAATATGCGGGTCTATCCTTGGTGGGACCTTCGAGTTCCTTTTGGATAGGGTCGCATATTGGGCGTGAAACACTCTTACCCTTCCATCATTGCTAGCCTCTTCGGTACCGTGCATTGCCCTTTCTCACCTCGAGAGTTTGTGCAAACTTCACCGGTGCATCCAAACCCCGTGATACGATACACTCTATCACACATAAGCCTCCTTATATTTTCCTCAAAACAGCCACCATACCTACCTATCATGGCATTTCCATAGCCATTCCGAGATATATTGCCATGCAACTTCCATCATCATCATATACATGACTTGAGCATTCATTGTCATATTGCTTTGCATGATCGTAAGATAGCTAGCATGATGTTTGATTTCATTGCTACGCTAGATCGTTGCACATCCCGGTACACCACCAGAGGCATTCATATAGATTCATATCTTTGTTCTAGATATCGAGCTGTAATATTGAGTTGTAAGTAAATAAAGTGTGATGATCATCATTATTAGAGCATTGCCCCAGTGAGGAAAGGATGATGGAGACTATGATTCCCCCACAAGTCGGGATGAGACTCCGGACTTTATGAAAAATAAAAGAGGCCAAAGAAGCCCAAATAAATAAATAAAGAGGCCAAAGAAGCCCACCAAAAATAAAAAATAAAAATAAAAGAAAAAATGAGAGAAAAAGAGAGAAGGGGCAATGTTACTATCCTTTTACCACACTTGTGCTTCAAAGTAGCACCATGTTCTTCATATAGAGAGTCTCTTGAGTTATCACTTTCATATACTAGTGGGAATTTTCATTATAGAACTTGACTTGTATATTCCAATGATGGGCTTCCTCAAATGCCCTAGGTCTTCATGAGCAAGCAAGTTGGATGCACACCCACTTAGTTTCCAGTTAGAGATTTCATACACTTATAGCTCTTAGTGCATCCGTTGCAAGGCAATCCCTACTCCTCACATTGACATCAATTGATGGGCATCTCCATAGCCCGTTGATTAGCCGCGTCGATGTGAGACTTTCTCCCTTTTTGTCTTCTCCACACAACCTCCACCATCATACTCTATTCCACCTGTAGTGCTATATCCATGGCTTGCGCTCATGTATAGCGTGAGGGTTGAAAAAGCTAAAGCGCGCTAAAAAGTATGAACCAATTGCTTGGCTGACACCAGGATGGGCATGAGGGGTACCTTGTGTTAAGAAAAGGGAGCGTAAAATACTATATGGTTTTGTAGGGATAGAGTTCTTTAGCATTGATATTTTGAATGACATGAGTGCTTGTTGGGATGCCCGAGTATTAAATTATTTTATGTCAAATGATAGACTATTGCTTTGAATCACTCGTGTCTTAATATTCATGCCATGATTAGATATATGATCAAGATTATGCAAGGTAGCATTCCACATCAAAAATTATCTTTTTGTCATTTACCTACTCGAGGATGAGCAGGAATTAAGCTTGGGGATGCTGATACGTCTCCGTCGTATCTATAATTTTTTATTATTCCATGCCAATATTTTACAACTTTCATATACTTTTGGAAGCTTTTTATACTATTTTTGGGACTAACATATTGATCCAGTGGCTAGTGCCAGTTCCTGTTTGTTGCATGTTTTTTGTTCCGCAGATAACCCATATCAAACTGAGTCCAAATGGGATAAAAATGGACGGAGAATATTTTTTGAATATTTATGATTTTTGGGAAGAAGAATCAACGCGAGACGATGCTCGAGGGGCCCATGAGGCGGGGGGTGTGCCCCTGACCCTCGTGGACACCCCGTAAGGAGGTTGCTGCTCTTATTTTGCCGCAAGAAAGCTAATATCCAGAGACAAATCGTGTTGAAGGTTTCAATCCAATCGGAGTTACGGATCTCCGGGAATATAAGAAACGGTGAAAGGGCAGAATCAGGAACGTAGAAACTGAGAGAGACAGAGAGACAGATCCAATCTTGGAGGGGATCTTTCCCCTCCCATGCCATGGAGACCATGGACCAGAGGGGAAACCCTTCTCCCATCTAGGGAGAAGGTCAAGGAAGAATAATAATAAGGGGGGCTCTCTCCCCCTCTCTCCCGGTGGCACCGGAACGCCGCCGGGGCCATCATCATCACCGCGATCTTCACCAACACCTCCATCATCTTCACCAACATCTCCATCACCTTCCCCCATCTATCTACAGCGGTCCACTCTCCCGCAACCTGCTGTACCCACTACTTGAACATGGTGCTTTATGCTTCATATTATTATCCAATGATGTGTTGCCATACTATGATGTCTGAGTAGATTTTCGTTGCCCTTTCGGTAATTGGTGAATTGCTATGGTTGGTTTAATTTGCTTGTGGTGATGTTGTTGTCCTTTGGTGCCCATCATATGAGCGCGTGCGTGGATCACACCATAGGGTTAGTTGTATGTTGATAGGACTATCTATTGGAGGGCAAGAGTGATAGAAGCTTCAACCTGGCATAGATATTGATGCATACGGGATTGAAGGGGGACCAATATATCTTAATGCTATGGTTGGGTTTTACCTTAATGAATGTTAGTAGTTGCGGATGCTTGCTAATAGTTCCAATCATAAGTGCATAGAGTTTCAGGTCAGGGATGACATGCTAGCAGTGGCCTTTCCCACATAAAACTTGCTATCGGTCTAGTAAAGTAGTCAATTGCTTAGGGACAATTCCGCAACTCCTACCACCACTTTTCCACACTCGCTATACTAACTTTATTGCGTATTTATCTAAACAGCCCCTAGTTTTTATTTACGTGCTCTTTATATGCTTGCAAACCTATCCAACAACACATACAAAGTACTTCTAGTTTTATACTTGTTTTAGGTAAAGCGAACGTTAAGCGTGCGTAGAGTTGTATCGGTGGTCGATAGAACTTGAGGGAATACTTGTTCTACCTTTAGCTCCTCGTTATGTTCAACACTCTTACTTATCGAAAGAGGCTACAATTGATTCCCTATACTTGTGGGTTATCAGGTGCCCCCTCCACAGCTACACACCTCGATCATACCATCATAGAGCTTAGGCGAAGCCCTGCGTCGGTAGCATCAGCATCACCGTCGCCACGCCGTCGTTCTTACAGAACTCACCCTCATCCTCAATTGGATCAAGAGCACGAGGGACGTCATCGAGCCGAACGTGTGCTGAACATGGAGGTGACATACATTCGGTACTTGAATCAGACGTTCGACTACATCAACCACGTTATTGAAACGCTTCCGCATTTGGTCTACGAGGGTACGTGGACACACTCTCCCCACTCGTTGCTATGCATCACCTAGATAAATCTTCAGTGATCATAGGATTTTTTTTGAAATTACCGCGTTCTCCAACAGTGGCATCTGAGCCAGGTCTATGCGTAGAGTTTATTTGCACAAGTAGAACACAAAGAGTTGTGGGCGATAATAGTCATACTGCTTACCACCAACGTCTTACTTCCATTCGGCGGTATTGTTGGATGAAGCGGCCTAGACCGATGTTACATGACCGCGTTCATGACACTGATTCTACCGACGTGCTTTTGCACAAAGGTGGCTGGCGGGTGTATGTTTCTCCAACTTTAGTTGGATCGAGTTTGACTACGGTCGGTCCTTGTTGAAGGTTAAAACAGCACACTTGACGAAAAACCGTTGTGGTTTTGATGTGTAGGTAAGAACTGGTCTTGCTAGAAGCCCGTAGCAGCCACATAAAACTTGCAACAACAAAGTAGAGGACGTCTAACTTGTTTTTGCAGGGCTTTCTGTGATGTGATATGGTCAAGGCATGATGTGATATAAATTGTTGTATGAGATGATCATGTTTTGTAACAAAGTTATCGGCAACTGGCAGGAGCCATATGGTTGTTGCTTTATTGTATGCAATGCAATCGCCATGTAATTGTTTTACTTTATCACTAAGCGGTAGCGATAGTCGTAGTAACAATAGTTGGCGAGACGACAACGATGCTACAATGGAAATCAAGGTTTCGCGCTGGTGATGATGGAGATCATGAGGATGCTTCGGTGATGGAGATCATCAGCACAAGATGATGATGGCCATCTCATGTCACATATTTTTATTGCATGTGATGTTTATCTTTATGCATCTTATTTTGCTTAGTACGGCGGTAGCATTATAAGATGATCTCTTACTAAATTTCAAGGTACAAATGCTCTCCCTGAGTATGCACTGTTTCTACAGTTCATCGTGCTGAGAAACCACGTGATGATCAGGTGTGATAAGCTCTACATTCACATACAACAGATGCAAGCCAGTTTTACACACGCAGAATACTCGGGTTAAACTTGACGAGCCTAGCATATGTAGATATGGCCTCGGAACACTGAGACCGAAAGGTCAAACGTGAATCATATAGTAGATATGATCAACATAGTGATGTTCACCATTGAAAGCTATTCCATCTCACATGATGATCGGACATGGTTTAGTTGATTTGGATCACGTGATCATTTAGATGACTAGAGGGATGTCTATCTAAGTGGGAGTTCTTAAGTAATATGATTAATTGAACTTTAATTTATCATGAACTTAGTCCTGATAGTTAGTTTACATGTCTATGTTATTATAGATCAATGGCCCATGCTACCGTTCCTTTGAATTTTAATGCGTTCCTAGAGAAAGCTAAGTTGAAAGATGATGGCAGCAACTACACGGACTGGATCCGTAACTTGAGGATTACATCCTGGAAGCACCGCTAGGTGCCAGGCCTACTGCAGATGCTACTTATGACATTAAGAACGTCTGGCGGAGCAATGCTGATGACTACTCGATAGTTCAGTGTGCCATGCTTTGTGGCTTAGAATCGGGACTTCAAAGACGTTTTGAACGTCATGGAGCATATGAGATGTTCCAAGAGTTGAAGTTGAGTTGAAGTTAATATTTCAAGCAAATGCCCAAGTTGAGAGATATGAAGTCTCCAACAATTTCTACAACTACAAAATGGAGGAGAACATTTCTGTCAGCGAACACATACTCAGAATGTCTGGGTACCATAACCACTTGACTCAGCTGGGAGTTAATCTTCCTGATGATTGTATCATTGACAGAGTTCTTCAATCACTGCCACCAAGCTATAAAGGCTTCGTGATGAACTATAATGTGCAAGGGATGAACAAGACTATTCCCGAGCTCTTCACAATGTTAAAGGCTGCAGAGGTAGAAATCAAGAAGGAGAATCAAGTGTTCATGGTCAACAAGACCACTAGTTTCAATAAAAAGGGCAAAGCGAAGAAGGGGAACTTCAAGGAGAATGGCAAGAAAGTTGCTGCTCAAGAGAAGAAACCCAAGTCTGGACCTAAGCCCGAAACTGAGTGCTTCTACTACAAAGGGACTGGTCACTAGAAGCGGGACTGCCCCAAGTATTTGGTGGATAAGAAGGATGGCAAAGTGAAAGGTATATTTGATATACATGTTATTGATGTGTACCTTAATAATGCTTGTAGTAGCGCCTGGGTATTTGATACTGGTTTTGTTGCTCATATTTGCAACTCGAAACAGGGGCTACAGATTAAATGAAGATTGGCTAAGGACGAGGTGACGATGCGCGTGGGAAATGGTTCCAAGGTCGATGTGATCACCGTCAGCACGCTACATCTACATCTACCATCGAGATTAGTTTTAGACCTGAATAATTGTCATTTGGTGCCAGCGTTGAGCATGAATATTATATCTGGATCTTGTTTGATGAGAGACGGTTATTCATTTAAATCAAAGAATAATGGTTGTTCTATTTATATGAGTAATATCTTTTATGGTCATGCACCCTTGCTGAGTGGTCTATTTTGTTGAATCTCGATAGTGATGATACACATATTCATAATATTGAAGCCAAAAGATGCAAAGTTGATAATGATAGTGCAACTTATTTGTGGCACTACCGTTTGGGTCATATCAGTATAAAGCGCGTGAAGAAACTCCATGATGATGGACTTTTGGAATCACTTGATTATGAATCACTTGGTGCTTGTGAACCGTGCCTTATGGGCAAGATGACTAAAACTCCATTCTCTGGAACAATGGAACGAGCTAATGAATTATTGGAAATAGTACATACAGATGTATGTGGTCCAATGAGTGTTGAGGCTCATGGCGGGTATCGTTATTTTCTTACCTTCACAGATGATTTAAGCAGATATGGTTATATCTACTTAATGAAGCATAAGTCTAAAACATTTGAAAAGTTCAAAGAATTAAAGAGTGAAGTGGAAAATCATCGTAACAAGAAAATAAAGTTTCTACAATCTGATCGTGGAGGTGAATATTTGAGTTACGATTTTGGTCTTCATTTGAAACAACATGGGATAGTTTCACAACTAACGCCACCTGGAACGCCACTGTGAAATGGTGTGTCCGAACGTTGTAATCGTACTTTATTGGATATGGTGCGATCTATGGTGTCTCTTACTGATTTACCGCTATCGTTTTGGGGTTATGCTTTAGAGACGGCTGCATTCACTTTAAATAGGGCACTATCAAAATCCGTTGAGACGACGCCTTATGAACTGTGGTTTGGCAAGAAACCAAAGTTGTCGTTTCTTAAAGTTTGGGAGTGCGATGCTTATGTGAAAAAGCTTCAACCTGATAAGCTCGAACCCAAATCGAAGAAGTGCATCTTCATAGGATACCCAAAGGAAACTGTTGGGTACACCTTCTATCAGAGATCCGAAGGCAAAATCTTTGTTGCTAAGAATGGATCCTTTCTAGAGAAGGAGTTTCTCTCGAAAGAAGTGAGTGGGAGGAAAGTAGAAATTGATGAGGTAATTGTACCTTCTCCCTTATTGGAAAGTAGTTCATCACAGAAATCAGTTTCAGTGATTCCTACACCAATTAGTGAGGAAGTTAATGATGGTGATCATGAAACTTTAGATCAAGTTGCTACCAAACCTCGTAGGTCTTCCAAAGTAAGATCCGCACCAGAGTGGTACGGCAATCCTGTTCTGGAAGTCTTGTTACTAGACCATGGTGAACCTACAAACTATGAGGAAGTGTTGATGAGCCCAGATTCCACAAAATGGCTTGAGGCCATGAAATCTGAGATGGGATCCATGTATGAGAACAAAGTGTGGACTTTGGTGGACTTCCCCGATGATCGGCAGGCCATAGAAAATAAATGGATCTTCAAGAAGAAGACCGACACAGACGGTAATGTTACTGTCTACAAAGCTCGACTTGTTGTGAAAGGTTTTTGACAAGTTCAAGGAGTTGACTACGATGAGACTTTCTTACCCGTAGTGATGCTTAAGTTTGTCCGAATCATGTTAGCAATGCTGGATTTTATGATTATGAAATTTGGCAGATGGATGTCAAAACTGCATTCCTAAATGCATTTCTAGAAGAAGAGTTGTATATGATGCAACCAGAAGGTTTTGTCGATCCAAAGGGAGCTAACAAAGTGTGCAAGCTCCAGTGATCCATTTATGGACTGGTGCAAGCCTCTCAGAGTTGGAATAAACGCTTTGATAGTGTGATCAAAGTATATGGTTTTATACAGACTTTTGGAGAAGCCTGTATTTAGAAGAAAGTGAGTGGGAGCTCTGTAGCATTTCAAATATTATATGT
Source organism: Triticum dicoccoides (assembly GCF_002162155.2). Classification (NCBI taxonomy): domain Eukaryota; kingdom Viridiplantae; phylum Streptophyta; class Magnoliopsida; order Poales; family Poaceae; genus Triticum; species Triticum dicoccoides. The sequence continues at coordinate 44,257,778 of NC_041387.1, read as the reverse complement.
GGATGAGATATTGTTGATTGGAAATGATATAGAATTTCTGGATAGCATAAAGGGATACCTGAATAAGAGTTTTTCCATGAAAGACCTCGGTGAAGCTGCTTACATATTGGGCATCAAGATCTATAGAGATAGATCAAGATGCTTAATTGGACTTTCACAAAGCACATACCTTGATAAAGTTTTGAAGAAGTTCAAAATGGATCAGTCAAAGAAAGGGTTCTTGCATGTGTTACAAGGTGTGAAGTTGAGTCAGACTCAATGCCCGACCACTATAGAAGATAGAGAGAAAATGAAAGCCATTCCCTATACTTAAGCCATAGGTTCTATCATGTATGAAATGTTGTGTACCAGACCTGATGTGTGCCTTGCTATAAGCATAGCAAGGAGGTACCAAAGTAATCCCGAAGTGGAGCACTAGATAGCAGTCAAGGACATCCTGAAATACCTGAAAAGGACTAAGGATATGTTTCTCATTTATGGAGGTGAAAAAGAGCTCGTCATAAACGGTTACGTTGATGCAAGTTTTGACACAGATCCGGATGACTCTAAGTCACAAACGGGATACGTATTTGTATTAAATGGTGGAGTTGTTAGTTGGTTTTCCCTTGAAGAGGAAAGGGTGATGCAGCAAAGTAGCGTAAGTATTTCCCTCAGTTTTTGAGAACCAAGGTATCAATCCAGTAGGAGGCTCCTCAAAAGTCCCACGCACCTACACAAACAAACAAGAACCTCACAACCAACGCGATAAAGGGGCTGTCAATCCCTTCACGGAAACTTGTGAAAGTGAGATCTGATAGAGATAATAAGATAAGATAAATATTTTTGGTATTTTTATAATATAGATTGGAATGTAAAGATGCAAATAAAAGATAGATTGGAAACTTATATGACAAAAGATAGACCCGGGGGGCATAGGTTTCACTAGTGGCTTCTCTCAAGATAGCATAAGTATTACGATGGGTGAACAAATTACTGTCGAGCAATTGATAGAAAAGTGCATAGTTATGAGATTATCTAGGCATGATCATGTATATAGGCATCACGTCCGCAACAAGTAGATCGAAACGATTCTGCATCTACTACTATTACTCCACACATCGACCGACTCTTGCCTGCATTTAGAGTATTAAGTTCATAAGAACAGAGTAACGCATTAAGCAAGATGACATGATGTAAAGGGACAAACTCAAGCAATATGATATAAACCCCATCTTTTTATCCTCGATGGCAATGCTACGTCTTGAGCTAGCGTTGGTTTTCCCCGAAGAGGAGAGGGTGATGCAGCAAGTGCAGCGTAAGTATTTCCCTCAGTTTTGAGAACCAAGGTATCAATCCAGTAGGAGGCTCCTCCAAAGTCCCACGTGCCTACACAAACAAACTGAGAACTCGCAACCAACGCAATAAAGGGGTTGTCAATCCCTTCACGGCCACTTGCGAAAGTGAGATCTGATAGAGATAGTTTGATAAGATAAATATATTTTTGGTATTTTATAATATAGATGCAGAAAGTAAAGATGCAAATAAAAGTAGATTGAAAGCAAATATGATAAGAGATAGACCTGGGGGCCATAGGTTTCACTAGAGGCTTCTCTCGAGAGGATAAGTATTACGATGGATGAACAAATTACTGTCGAGCAATTGATAGAAAAGCGAATAATTATGACGTTATCTAGGCATGATCATGTATATAGGCATCACGTCCATAACAAGTAGACCGACTCCTGCCTGCATCTACTACTATTACTCCACACATCGACCGCCATCCAGCATGCATCTAGAGTATTAAGTTCATAAGAACAGAGCAACACATTAAGCAAGATGACATGATGTAGAGCGATAAACTCATGCAATATGATATAAACCCCATCTTGTTATCCTCGATGGCAACAATACAATACGTATCTTGCAACCCTTTCTGTCACTGGGTAAGAACACCGCAAGATTGAACCCAAAGCTAAGCACTTCTCCCATGGCAAGAAAGATCAATCTAGTAGGCCAAACCAAACCGATAATTCGAAGAGACTTGCAAAGATAACTCAATCATACATAAAAGAATTCAGAGAAGATTCAATTAATATCCATAGATAAATCTGATCATAAACTCACAATTCATCGGATCTCGACAAACACACTGCAAAAAGAGATTACATCGAATAGATCTCCACAAGAGAGGGGGAGAACATTGTATTGAGATCCAAAAAGAGAGAAGAAGCCATCTAGCTAATAACTATGGACCTGTAGGTCTGAGGTAAACTACTCACAAGTCATAGGAGGGGCAAGGATGTTGATGTAGAGGCCCTCCATGGTCGACTCCCCCTCCGGCAAAGTGCCGGCAAAGGCTCCAAGATGGGATCTCGCGGATACGGAAGGTTACGGTGGTGGAAATTGTGTTTCGTGGTGCCCCTGGATGTTTTCGGGTCCGTAGGTATATATAGGAGGAAGAGGTACGTCGGTGGACGCCCGAGGGTCCCACGAGACAGAGGGCGCGCCCTACAGGGGGGCACGCCCTCCTATCTCATGGAGGCTCCGGTTGTTTCTTGACTTGCACTCCAAGCTCTCCGGATCTTGTTCTTTCCAAAAATCACGCTCCCGAAGGTTTCATTCCGTTTGGACTCCGTTTGATATTTATTTTCTTCGAAATACTGAAATAGGCAAAAAAAACATCAATATGGGCTAGGCTTCCGGTTAAAAGGTTAGTCCCAAAAATGATAATAATGTATAAAATAAAGCCCATAAACATCCAAAATAGGTAATATAATAGCATGGAACAATCAAAAATTATAGATACGTTGGAGACGTATCAAGCATCCCCAAGCTGAATTCATGCTCGTCCTCGAGTAGGTAAATGATAAAAAGAGAATTTTTGATGTGGAATGCTACCTAGCATAATTCTCAATGTAATTTTCTTTAATGTGGCATGAATGTTCAGATCCAAATAATACAAAATAAAAGTTCATATTTACATAAGAAATAGTAATACTTTAAGCATACTAAGCAAAGTAATCATGTCTTCTCAAAATAACATGGACAAAGAAAGTTATCCCTACAAAATCATATAGTCTGGCTATTGCTCTATCTTCATCACACAAAGTATTTAATCATGCACAACCCCGATGACGAGCCAAGCAATTGTTTCATACTTTAATAATCTCAAACTCTTTCAACTTTCACGCAATACATGAGCGTGAGCCAAGGACATAGCACTATATGTGGAATAGAACGGTGGTTGTGGGGAAGACAAAAAAAGGAGAAGATAGTCTCAGATCAACTACGCGTGTCAACAGGCTATGGAGATTCCCATTAATAGATATCAATGTGAGTGAGTAGGGATTGCCATGCAACGGATGCACTAGAGCTATAAATATATGAAAGCTCAACAAAAGAAAACTAGTGGGTGTGCATCCAACTTGCTTGCTCACGAAGACCTAGGGCATTTTGAGGAAGCCCATCATTTGAATACACAAGCCAAGTTCTATAATGAAAAATTCCCACTAGTATATGAAAGTACCAACATATGAGACTCTCTATCATGAAGATCATGGTGCTATTTTGAAGCACAAGTGTGGAAAAAGAGATAGTAGCATTGTCCCTTCTCTCTTTTTCTCTCATCCTTTTTTTTCTCTTCCTTTTTTTCTTTTGCCTTCTTTTTTTTCTTTTTGTAAAGTACGAAGTCTCATCCCAACTTGTGGGGGAATCATAGTCTTCATCATCCTTTCCTCACTAGGACAATGCTCTAATAATGGAGATCATCACACTTTTATGGATTTACAACTCAAAACTAACAAGATATGACTCTATGTGAATGCCTCCGGTGGTATACCGGGATATGCAATGAATCAAGAGCGACATGTATGAAGATTATGATGGTGGCTTTGCCACAAATACGATCTCAACTACATGATCATGCAAAGAGAAATATGACAATGATGAAACGTGTCATAATAAACGGAACAATGGAAAGTTGCATGGCAATATATCTCGGAATGGCTATGGAAATGCCATAATAGGTAGGTATGGTTGCTGTTTTGAGGAAGGTATATGGTGGGTGTATGGTACCGGCGAAAGTTGCACTGTACAAAAGAGGCTAGCAATAATGGAAGGGTGAAAGGGTGCGTATAATCCTTGGACTCAACATTAGTCAAAAGAACTCATATACTTGTTGTAAAAATTTAGAAGTCATCAAAAACCAAAGCACTACGGGCATGCTCCTAGGGGGATAGATTAGGAAATGACCATCGCTCGTCCCCGACTGCCACTCATAAGGAAGACATTATAAAATTGTGCTCCAACTTCATCACAAAGCGGTTCACCATACGTGCATGCTACGGGAATCACAAACTTCAACACAAGCATTCTTTAAATTCATAATCACCCAACTAGCATGACTTTAATATCACTACCTCCATATCTCAAAACAATTATCAACCATCAAATTGATCATAGCATCCAATTCACTTTCTATGATAGTTTTTATTATACCCAACTTGGATGCTTATCATTCTAGGACCAAATTATAATCATAGCAAACACCATGCTGTTCTAAAAGACTCTCAAAATAATATAAGTGAAGCATGAGAAACTAGCAATTTCTTCAAAATTAATCCACCACCATGCTCTAAAAGATGTAAGTGAAGCACTAGAGCAAAAAATATCAAGCTCAAAAGATATAAGTGAAGCACATAGAGTATTCTAGCAAATTCTAATCAAATAGGCTTCTCCCAAAAGGTGTGTTACAGAAAGGATGATTGTGGTAAACTAACAAGCAAATACCAATATAATACACGACGCTGCAAGCAAAACACATATCATGTGGTGAATAAAAATATAGCTCCAAGTAAAGATACTAATGAACGAAGACGAAAGAGGGGATGCCTTCCCGGGGCATCCCCAAGCTTAGGATTTTGGCTATTCTTGAATATCTTGGGGTGCCTTGGGCATCCCCAAGCTTAGGATCTTGCCACTCTTTATTCCATAGTCCATAAAAGCTTTACCCAAAACATGAAAACTTCACAACACAAAACTCAACAGGAAATCTTATAAGCTCCGTTAGTGAAAGAAAACAAAACCACCACATAAGGTACTGTAATGAACTCATTATTTATTTATTTTGGTGTTAAACGTACTGTATTACAGCTTCCTTATGGTTTATAAACTAATTTATTAGCCATAGATGCATTGAAATAAGCAAACAACACACGAAAAACAGAATCTGTCAAAAACAGAACAGTCTGTAGCAATCTGTAACTAACGCAAACTTCTGGAATTCTAAAACTCCTACCAAAATAGGACATACTGGAAAATTTGTTTATTGAACAGCAGCAAAAAGAATCAATGAAAAAGCACGTTTATGTGATTTATTGAATTTTTTCTCGTGAGCGCAAAGTTTCTGTTTTTCAGCAGAATCAAATCAACCATCACCATAGTTTATCCTATAGGTTCTACTTGGCACAAACACTAAACAAAAGATAAAAACACATCTAAACATAAATTAGAAATAAAATTTAACACTAAACAGGAACAAAAAGAAAGAACATAAAGAAAAATTGGGTTGCCTCCCAATTAGCGCTATTGTTTAACGCCCCTAGCTAGGCATAAAAGCAAAGATAGATCTCACGAGTGCCATCTTTGGCACTTGATTCATAAGTAGCACACATGATAGATTCATAAGGTAATTTGAATTTCTTTCTTGTAAAGTGCTCCATGCCTTTCTTTAAGGAAAATTGGAATCTAATGTTCCCTTCCTTCATATCGATAATCGCACCAATCGTTCTAAGGAAAGGTCTACCAAAAATAATAGGGCAAGAAAGATTGCAATCTATATCAAGAACGATAAAATCTACGGGCACCAAATTTCTATTTGCAACAATAAGAACATCATTGATCCTTCCCATAGGCTTTTTAATGGTGGAATCCTCAAGGTGCATTTAACGAGCAATCATCAAGATCATGGAAATCTAGAATATCACATAAAGTTTTCAGAATCGTGGAAACACTAGCACCCAAATCACACAAAGCAAAACACTCAAAGTCTTTAATTCTAATCTTTATAGTAGGTTCCCACTCATCATTAAGTTTTCCAGGTATAGAAACTTCCAAATTAAGTTTTTCATCATAAGATTGCATCAAGGCATCAACAATGTGTTTGGTAAAAGCTTTGTTTTGACTATAAGCATGAGGAGAATTAACAACGGATTGCAACAAGGAAATACAACCTTTTAAAGAGCAATTATCATAGTCAAATTCCTTGAAATCCGAGATAGTGGGTTCAACATTATTAGAAGTTGAGGATTACCCAATCTTAATTTTACCAAATTTAGCATTAAGATCTAAAGACTCCGAATTCTTGGACGCCTTTTAGGCAAAGTTGATTCATCATCAGTCCCACAATCATCAAAATTCATATTGCAAAACATAGATCTAATAGGAGACACATCTATAAATTTAAGATCCTCATCATTATTTACACAGAAACTAGAAGAACACGCTTTTATAAAGCTATTTTTCTTAGCACGCAATCTAGCGGTTCTTTCCTTGCACTCGTTAATGGAAATTCTCATCACTTTGAGAGACTCACTGATATCATGCTTAGGAGGAGAAGGTCTAAGTTTAAGAGAATCAACATCAAGCGAAAGTCTATCAATGTTCCTAGCCAAATCATCAACTTTGAGCAATTTTTTTTCAAGCAAAGCATTAAAATTCTTTTGAGAAATCATAAATTCTTTCACACTATTCTCAAAATCAGAGGGCATCTTATTAAAATTATCATAAGAATGATTGTAGGAATTTCCATAATTATTAGAGGAATTACTAGGGAACGGTCTAGCATTAAAATTTCCTCTACAAGCATTGTTTCCAAAACTATTCCTACCAACAAAATTCACATACATAGATTCATTATTATTCTCAATCAAGGAGGACAAAGGCATATCATTAGGATCAAGAGGAGTATTTTTAGTAGCAAACATCTTCATAAGTTCATCCATCTTTCCACTCAAAACATTGATTTCTTCTATAGCATGCACTTTTTTACTAGAAGATCTTTCGGTGTGCCATTAGAATAATTAGCCATAATATTATCAAGAAGTTTTGTAGCATCTCCTAACATGATTTCCATAAAGGTGCCTCCTGCGGCCGAATCTAAAAGATTTCTAGAAGCAAAGTTCAAACCGGCATAAAATTTTGTATGATCATCCATAAATTCAAACCATGAGTAGGGCAATTGCGAAGCATCAATTTCATTCTTTCCAAAGATTGGGCAACATGCTCATGATCAAGTTGTTTAAAATTCATAATATCGTTCCTAAGAGTGATAATCTTAGCGGGAGGAAAATACTTAGAGATAAAAGCATCTTTGCACTTGTTCCAAGAATCAATACTATTTTTAGGCAAAGAAGAAAACCAAACTTTAGCACGATCTCTAAGTGAAAATGGAAATAACTTCAATTTGACAATATTGTTATCGTATCTTTCTTCTTTTGCATATCACACAAATCAACAAAATTATTTAGGTGGGTAGTGGCATCTTCACTAGGAAGGCCGGCGAATTGATCTTTCATAACAAGATTCAGCAAAGCTACATTGATTTCACAAGACTCACCGTCATTAAGAGGAGCAATCGGAGTGCTAAGGAAATCATTATTATTGGTATTCGAGAAATCACACAATTTGGTATTATCTTGTGCCATGGCAACAAGTAATCCAACACACAAGCAAACAGAAAAATGGCAAGCAAAAAGAGAGGAGGAGATTGGGAAAGAGAGGGCGAATAAAACGGCAAGGGTGAAGTGGGGGATAGGAAAACGAGAGGGAAATGGCAAATAATGTAAATGCGAGGCAGATGAGTTTGTGATGGGTACTTGGTATGTCTTGACTTGAGCGAAGACCTCCCCGGCAACGCCGCTAGAAATCCTTCTTGCTACGTCTTGAGCTAGCGTTGGTTTTCCCCGAAGAGGAGAGGGTGATGCAGCAAGTGTAGCGTAAGTATTTCCCTCAGTGTTGAGACCCAAGGTATCAATCCAGTAGGAGGCTCATCCAAAGTCCCACGTGCCTACACAAACAAACCGAGAACTCGCAACCAACACAATAAAGGGGTTGTCAATCCCTTCACGGCCACTTGCGAAAGTGAGATCTGATAGAGATAGTATGATAAGATAAATATATTTTTGGTATTTTATAATATAGATGCAGAAAGTAAAGATGCAAATAAAAGTAGATTGAAAGCAAATATGATAAGAGATAGACCCGGGGGCCATAGGTTTCACTAGAGGCTTCTCTCGAGAGCATAAGTATTATGGTGGGTGAACAAATTACTGTCGAGCAATTGATAGAAAAGCGAATAAATATGACGTTATCTAGGCATGATCATGTATATAGGCATCACGTCCATAACAAGTAGACCGACTCCTGCCTGCATCTACTACTATTACTCCACACATCGACTGCTATCCAACATGCATCTAGAGTATTAAGTTCATAAGAAAAGAGCAACGCATTAAGCAAGATGACATGATGTAGAGGGATAAACTCACGCAATATGATTAAACCCCATCTTGTTATCCTCGATGGCAACAATACAATACGTGTCTTGCAACCCTTTCTGTCACTGGGTAAGAACACCGCAAGATTGAACCCAAAGCTAAGCACTTCTCCCATGGCAAGAAAGATCAATCTAGTAGGCCAAACCAAACCGATAATTCGAAGAGACTTGCAAAGATAACTCAATCATACATAAAAGAATTCAAAGAAGATTCAATTAATATCCATAGATAAATCTGATCATAAACTCACAATTCATCGGATCTCGACAAACACACCGCAAAAAGAGATTACATCGAATAGATCTCCACAAGAGAAGGGGAGAACATTGTATTGAGATCCAAAAAGAGAGACGAAGCCATCTAGCTAATAACTATGGACCCGTAGGTCTGAGGTAAACTACTCACAAGTCATAGGAGGGGCAAGGATGTTGATGTAGAGGCCCTCCATGGTCGATTCCCCCTCCGGCAGAGTGCCGGCGAAAGCTCCAAGATGGGATCTCGCGGATACAAAATGTTATGGTGGTGGAAATTGTGTTTCGTGGTGCCCCTAGATGTTTTCGGGGTCCGTAGGCATATATAGGAGGAAGAGGTACGTCGGTGGACGCCAAGGGGGGGTGCCCTCCTATCTCGTGGAGGCTCCGGTTGTTTCTTGACTTGCACTCCAAGCTGTCCGGATCTTGTTCGTTCCAAAAATCACGCTCCCGAAGGTTTCATTTCGTTTGGACTCCGTTTGATATTCCTTTTCTTCGAAATACTAAAATAGGCAAAAAAACAGCAATACGGGCTGAGCTTCCGGTTAGTAGGTTAGTCCCAAAAATGATAGTAATGTATAAAATAAAGCCCATAAACATCCAAAACAGGTAATATAATAGCATGGAACAATCAAAAATTATAGATACGTTGGAGACGTATCAGGCAACAATACAATACGTGCCTTGCTACCCTCCTGTCACTGGGAAAGGACACCGCAAGATTGAACCCAAAGATAAGCACTTCTCCTATTGCAAGAAAGATCAATCTAGTAGGCCAAACCAAATTGATAATTCGAAGAGACTTGCAAAGATAACCAATCACACAAAAAATAATTCAGAGAAGATTCAATTATTTCTCATAGATAAACTTGATCATAAACCCACAATTCATCGGATCTCGACAAACACACCACAAAGATAGTTACATCGAATAGATCTCCAAGAAGATCGAGGAGAACTTGGTATTGAGATTCAAAGAGAGAGAGAAGACGTCATCTAGCTAATAACTATGGACCCGAAGGTCTGTGGTAAAGTACTCACAACTCATCGGAGAGGCCCTGGAGATGATGTAGAGGCCCTCCGTGGTCGATTCCCCCTCCGGCTGATCGCCGGCGAAGGCTCCAAGATGGGATCTCGCGGATACAGAAGGTTGCGACGGTGGAAATAGTTTTTTGTGGTGCTCCTCGATGTTTTCAGGGTACAGGACTATATATAGGCGAAGGAGGTAGCTCAGGGGAGCCACGAGGCGCCCACAAGGGTGGGGGTGCACCTACCCCCCTAGGGCGCGCCCTCCTACCACGTGGCCGCCTCGGCTGCTTCTTGACATCCACTCCAAGTCTCCTGGATTGCGTTTGTTCCAAAAAGATCGCTCCCGAAGGTTTCATTCCGTTTGGACTCCGTTTGATATTCCTTTTCTTCGAAACACTGAAATAGGCAAAAAAACAATTCGGGTTGGGCCTCCGGTTAGTAGGTTAGTCCCAAAAAAATGATATAAAAGTGTAAAGTAAAGCCCATAAACATCCAAAACGGGTAATATAATAGCATCAAACAATCAAAAATTATAGATACGTTGGAGACGTATCAAGCATCTCCAAGCTTAATTCCTGCTCGTCCTTGAGTAGGTAAATTATAAAAACAGAATTTTTGATGTGGAATGCTACCTAGCATAATTATCAATGTAATTTTATTTATTGTGGCATGATTGTTCAGGTCCAAATGATTCAAGATAAAAGTCCATAAAACATAAAAATAGTAATACTTCAAGCATACTAACAAGTAATCATGTCTTATCAAAATAGCATAGCCAAAGAAAGTTTATCCCTACAAAATCATATAGTTAGGCCATGCTTCATTTTCATTACACAAAATACTCCCATCATGCACAACCCCGGTTTTCAGCCAAGCAATTGGTTCATACTTTTTAACGCGCTTCAGCTTTTTCAACTCTTACGCAATACATGAGCGCAAGCCATGGACATAGCACTATATGTGGAATAGGGTGGTGGTTGTGAAGACAAAAAAGAGGAAGAAGATAGTCTCACATCAACTAGGCATATCAACGGGCTGTGGAGATGCCCATTAATAGATATCAATGTGACTGAGTAGGGATTGCCATGCAAAGGATGCACTAGAGCTATAAATACTAGTCGTCAACCCGTGCATTCGCACGGGCTAGCATTATACATAACTAAAGACATTGACTCTACCTGCAATTTTTGGGACGGGAAATATGCACAGAAAAATCAAGTTTATTTTGTGATATATAGAAAATTTAAATAGTATTCCTTCAATTCTTCATAATATCCAATAAAATGCATGTAGGGAATTTTAGAACATTGTTTTGTTCTATGAGGCTCAGTTAAAAGTGGATAGTTTTGATTTGTGAAATTGACAATCAACGTATGAAAAGAGTGGTTCAAAGAAACATTAATATAGACAAAATGTTGTTGGGGGAAAATGGGAGCATGAGAATCCACAGTGACAAACCCAGGCTAAACCCAGGTATACGGTCATGAAACAATTTATTTTATAATTTAATATATATTACATGTGTTTATTTGTCTACCATCAACAATGTAAAAAGACTGTTTGCTTCCTCTTCCTTTTATGACGAAGAAATTAAGCAGCCACAAAAGCAATTTTTTTTGCTAAACTATGAAATAAGGAAGACTACTTAGAAAGCATCTGAAAGAATCAAGTTACTACGAATAGATGATAACACAACGACATCATAATCAATGATAAAAGTAAAAAGTCAAAAAGGCCCATCATAGTAGGAGGAAAAAATATGGACCATTGATTTAATGAGCCCAAGTTGTTGACATAAGCTTGTCTGTACAGAATCAATCATTTATAGAGAAATATAATTGTAGAAATTAGATAAAAACTGGCCAACCTGTAGATTTAATGATAAATTTGATTGTAGAAGTGACCTAAACTCAAGTAATTTGGAGAAGAAATAGATGTGATCTCGGATCCTAAATCAATACCGCAAATGTGTGGTCACTGAGGTCTACCAACATCAACCTGTTATGGTATATGCCAAAAGTTTTAACCATTGAGTAATGTGCAATAAGTCCTATGGTTTTTACAAACAAAAATATGATATAGAAATTTAATGTCGAATACTATATACTCCATTTCAGATAAACTAACTTTAAGTAATGCATAATTCTAAGAATATATCAACCTCATATTCAAAGATTTTACATGTAGTATTCTTGCCCCTTCTCCGATGTAGAGAGCACAAACAACTGATCAACAATTGCTCCCTGAAATTAAATAAGAAAAATCAAGACTCACAATGGATGGAAGTTGTTCCGCGATAAAACAAAGAGTAAGCCCCAGATTAATGGTTGATGATTCAGATCAAACTTGAGGTGTCTGAAACCAAACACATTGATGCGTGACATGGTTGGCCGAATACGATATTGTACTCACTTATCCTTTTTACTTTTCTATCTGAACAAAAGATCTTCCACATAACTAATATACAAACAAAAATGCAGAAAAGGTACACGGTCATGAATCACTTTATTGTGTAATTTCATTTATATTATGGGAGTTCATTCGTCTACGATATAAAATGAATGTATTTGCTTCCTCTATTAAATAAACCAAGCAGCCACAAAACCAAAGAAATTTGGTTATAATAAAAAATGGTGAACACTACCTAGAAAGCATCTGGAAAAAATTCCAGCTACTACAAATAGATGATAACATAACCATATCATTCACGTTCTTACACTTTTGGAAGCCTATTTATAATAATTTTCTATCATATTGTAGGTATCCACCCCTATACATGTAGTTAGCAATTGTACGTGGCAATGGAGGCGAAACAAAGGAATAGAAATTGAGAAAATTAAGATCATACTTTGAATTTGCTTGGCTGCTTGCAGTGAGCATGTGTGAGGGCAAGCTCCGCCTCTTGTTCCACCGGGGCTCCCAGGCCCAAGCCGGTGTGCAGCCTTGTACCGACGTATCATGCGTCGTCAGTGGAACTGCTGTGTTTTGCTGCTGGACAAAAGTGTAAGCCGAGCTGTCCAACAAAATCAATTAGCCCAGGCTATTGTTACTCCATTTGTTTCCGGCCGGTTGAAACGGTAGCTAGTATTAGATGGAGTCGATCAGCGGCCTGCCTCAAATCTATACTTGTACGCCCAACAAATCAAGCCAAGCATGTATTTTTTTCAAAAAAAATAGCCAAGCATATATGGCCTACCTCAAAGCAGGATCGTATATCTGTGTCCTAAAATAAATCAAGCATGTACGTGCTCTTTTGCCGGCGCCGTCGTCGAGCAGCTGTGCATGTAGTCTTGATTAGAGGCCTTCAGATTAGATGCCAACATCATGCAGCAACGCTAGCTCACGACGTGAAAGGCCAGCATGCAGTCATGCATGGGAGGCAATCCAGTCCAGGATGCAGTCTTTCTCAAGGTCGTCCATTATGGGACTGCGAAGTTGAGGAGAGCATGAGAAGGATGGCGCTAAGGTTTCTAGAGGACACCCAACAAATCAAGCCAAGCATGTATTTTTCTCAAAAAAAACCAAGCTTGTATGGCCTACCTTAAAGCAAGATCATATACATGGTGTGTCCCAACAAATCAAGTCTAGCATGTACGTGCTCTTGCGGCGGCATCGTCGCCGTGCAGCTGTGCATGTAGTACTGATTAGAGGACTCCAGATTAGATGTCAACATCATGCAGCCACGCTAGCTCACAATGGGAAAAGGCCAGCACGCAGTTCCGCATGGGAGGCCATCCAGTCCAGGCTGCACGTCTTCCTCAAGGCAGTCGAGCATGAAACTTGGAAGTTGATGATGACATGAAGAGGATGGCGCTAGGGTTTCTAGAGCAGGTTATGTTTCTCTATGGAACAGATCTTCATGGGAGATATTATTTTCCATCACACGTGGAAGAGTTTGGTAGAAAACGTAATTATGTCCCGTACATTGTTTTTTTCTTAGATTGCAAACATAACTAGCTACCCCACATTGTTTTTTTTCTTAGATTGCAAGGATTACATCGGTTGATCTGCACTGTTATAACTCGGTCCCATCAGATGGACGACCGGTAATTTCTAATTAACGTGGTAATTTCTGGGAAGTCTGTAATTAGTATAGGTATAGATATGAAAGCTCAACAAAAGAAACTAAGTGGGTGTGCATCCGACTTGCTTGCTCACGAAGACCTAGGGCATTTTGAGGAAGCCCATCATTGGAATATGCAAGCTAAGTTCTATAATGAAAAATTCCCACTACTATATGAAAGTGACAACATAGGAGACTCTCTATCATGAAGATCATGGTGCTACTTTGAAGCACAAGTGTGGAAAAGATAGTAACACTATCCCTTCTCTCTTTGCTCTCATTTTTTTAATTTGGTGGGCTTCTTTGGCCTCTCTTTTTTATTCTTTTTTTTATTTGGGCTTCTTTGGCCTCTTTTAGTTTTTATAAAGTCTGAAGTCTCATCCCGACTTGTGGGGGAATCATAGTCTTCATCATCCTTTCCTGACTTGGGACAATGCTCTAATAATGGAGATCATCACACTTTTATTGATTTACAACTCAATAATTACAACTCAATACTTAGAATAAAATATGACTCTATGTGAATGCCTCCGGCGGTGTACCGGGATATGCAATAAATCAAGAGTGACATGTATGCAAAATTATGAAGGTGGCCTCGCCAAAAATACGATGTCAACTACATGATCATGCAAAGAGCAATATGACAATGATGAGGCGTTTCATAATAAACGGAACGGTGGAAAGTTGCATGGCAATATATCTCGGAATGGCTATGGAAATTCCATAATAGGTAGGTATGTTGTCTGTTTTGAGGAAGGTAAATGGTGGGTGCATGACACCGACGAAAGTTGCGGGTATAATAGAGGCTAGCAATGGTGGAAGGGTGAGAGTGCGTATAATCCATGGACTTTCATTAGTCATAAATAACTCACATACTTATTGCAAAAGTCTACTTGCCCTCGAAGCAAAGTACTAATATGCATGCTCCTAGGGGAAGGGTTGGTAGGAGTTAACCATCGCGCGATCCCGACCTCCACTTATAAGGAAGACAATTAAAAGAGCATCCCATGCAACAAATTTGTCACACAACTTTTACCATACGTGCATGCTACGGGACTTGCCAACTTAAACACAAGTATTTCTCAATTTCATAATTACCCAACTAGCATGACTCTAACATTACCACCTTTATATCTCAAGATAATTCTCAAGCATCAAATTGGTCATAGTGTTTAATGCACTTTCTATAATAGTTTTTATTATAACCAAATTGGATGCTCATCATTCTAGGACCATTTTTATAGCCATATAAAATACCATGTTGTTCTACAAGACTCTCAAAATGATATAAGTGAAGCATGAGAGATCAACAATTTCTACAAAATAAAGCCACCGTCGTGCTCTAAAAGATATAAGTGAAGCACTAGAGCAAAACTTGTCTAGCTCAAAAGATATAAGTGAAGCACATAGAGTATTCTAATAAATTCCAAATCATGTATGTCTCTCCCAAAAGGTGTGTACAGCAAGGATGATTGTGGTAAACTAAAAATCAAAGACTCATATCACACAAGACGCTCCAAGCAAAACACATATCATGTGGCGAATAAAAATATAGCTCCAAGTAAAGTTACCGATAGACGAAGACGAAAGAGGGGATGCCTTCGGGGGCATCCCCAAGCTTAGGCTTTTGGTTGTCCTTGATTATCTTGGGGCGCCATGGGAATCCCCAAGCTTAGGCTCTTTCCACTCCTTATTCCATAGTCCATCAAATCTTTACCCAAAACTTGAAAACTTCACAACACAAAACTCAACAGGAAATCTCATAAGCTCCATTAGTGCAAGAAGGAAAAACCACCACATAACGTACTGTAATGAACTCATTCTTTATTTATATTGGTGTTATACCTACTATATTCAAACTTCTCTATGGTTCATACCCCCCGATACTAGCCATAGATGCATCAAAATAAGCAGACAACACACGAAAAACAGAATCTGTCAAAAACAGAACAGTCTGTAGCAATCTGTAACTTTTGAATACTTCTGGTACTCTAAAAATCCTACCAAAATAGTAAGTCCTGGGCAATTTGTGTATTGATCTACTTAAGAAAGAATCAACGCAAAATCACGTTTATGTTATTTATTAAAGTTATTCTCGTGCGTTCAAAAGTTTCTATTTTTCAGCAGAATCAAATTAACTATTATCGTAGGTTATCCTATAGGTTCTACTTGGAAAAAACACTAACTAAAACATAAAAACACATCTAAACAGAGGCTAGATGAAATATTTATTACTAAACAGAAGCAAAAAAGCAAGAAACAAAAATAAAATTGGTTGCCTCCCAACAAGCGCTATCGTTTAACGCCCCTAGCTAGGCATAAAAGCGAGAATAGATCTAAGTATTGTCATCTTTGGCATTCAATTCATAAATGGCTCACATAATTCATAAGGTAATTTGACTTTCTTTCTAGGAAAGTGTTCCATGCCTTTCCTTAATGGAAATTGGAATCTAATATTCCCTTCCTTCATATCAATAATTGCACCAATCGTTCTAAGGAAAGGTCTACCAAGAATAATAGGACATGAAAGATTGCAATCTATATCAAGAACGATAAAATCTACGGGCACATAATTCCTATTTTCAACAATAAGAACATCATTGATCCTTCCCATAGGTTTCTTAATGGTGGAATCCGCAAGGTGCAAGTTTAAAGAGCAATCATCAAAATCATGGAAACCTAGCACATCACATAAAGTTTTCGGAATCATGGAAACACTAGCACCCAAATCACACAAAGAATAGCATTCATGATCTTTAATTTTAATTTTTATAGTAGGTTGCCACTCTTCATAAAGTTTTCTAGGTATAGAAACTTCCAACTCAAGTTTGTCCTCATAAGATTGCATCAAGGCATCAACAATATGTTTGGTAAAAGCTTTATTTTGACTATAAGCATGTGGAGAATTCAACACAGATTGCAACAAGGAAATACAATCAATTAAAGAACAATTATGATAATTAAATTCCTTGAAATCCATAATGGTGGGTTCATTGTTATGTAAAGTTTTAACCCCTCCAATCCCACTTTTACCAAATTTAGCATCAGGATCTAAAAACTCCGAATCATTGGGACGCCTTTTAACTAAAGTTGACTCATCTCCAGCCCCATCATTATAAAGATTCATATTGCAAAACAAAGATTTAATAGGGGACACATCAATAACTTTTAGATCTTCATCATTATTTTCATGGAAACTAGAAGAACACGCTCTTACAAAGCAATCTTTCTTAGCACGCATCCTAGCGGTTCTTTCTTTGCACTCATCAATGGAAATTCTCATGGCTTTGAGAGACTCATTGATATCATGCTTAGGTGGAATAGATCTAAGTTTCAAAGAATCAACATCAAGCGAAAGTCTATCAATGTTCCTAGCCAATTCATCAACTTTAAGCAATTTTTCTTCAAGCAAAGCATTGAAATTCTTTTCAGAGATCATAAATTCTTTAACACTATTCTCAAAATCAGAGGGCATCTTATTAAAATTTCCATAAGAGTTGTTGTAGGAATTTCCATAATTATTAGAGGGATTACTAGGAAATGGCCTA
This sequence comes from Triticum dicoccoides, assembly GCF_002162155.2. Classification (NCBI taxonomy): domain Eukaryota; kingdom Viridiplantae; phylum Streptophyta; class Magnoliopsida; order Poales; family Poaceae; genus Triticum; species Triticum dicoccoides. Next base: position 44,240,350 of record NC_041387.1, on the reverse strand, counting down.
GGATTAAAGTTTCCTCTATACACGTTGTTACCAATATTATTCCTACCAACAAAATTCACATCCATAGATTCATTATTATTCTCAATCAAAGTAGACAAATGCATATCATTGGGATCAATAGGAGCACTCTTAGTAGCAAACAATTTCATAAGTTCATCCATCTTTCACTCAAAACATTAATTTCTTCTATAGCATGCACTTTTTTACTAGTAGATCTTTCGGTGTGACATTGAGAATAATTAACCATAATGTTATCAAGGAGCTTAGTAGCTTCTCCTAAAGTGATTTCCATAAAAGTTCCTCCGCGGCCGAATCTAAAAGATTTCTAGAAGCAAAATTCAATCCAGCATAAAATTTTTGTATTACAATCCATAAATTCAAACCATGAGTAGGGCAATTGCGAATCATTAATTTCATTATTTCCCAAGATTAGACAACATGCTCATGATCAAGTTGTTTAAAATTCATAATATCGTTTCTAAGAGAGATGATCTTAGCAGGAGGAAAATACTTAGAGATAAAAGCATCTTTGCACTTATTCCATGAATCAATACTATTTTTAGGCAAAGACGAAAACCAAGTTTTAGCACGATCTCTAAGTGAAAACGGAAATAACTTCAATTTAACAATATCATTATCCGTATCTTTCTTCTTTTGCATATCACACAAATCAACAAAGTTGTTTAGATGAGTAGTGGCATATTCACTAGGAAGGTCGGAGAATTGATCTTTCATAACAAGATTCAACAAAGCAACATTGATTTCACAAGATTCAGCATCATTAAGAGGAGCAATCGGAGTGCTAAGGAAATCATTATTATTGGTATTGGAAAAGTCACACAATTTGGTATTATCTTGAGCCATCGTGACAAGCAATCCAACACACAAGCACACAAGAAGGCAAGCGAAATAGAGAGAGGAGAATGGGAAAGAGGGAGCGAATAAAACGGCAAGGGTGAAGTGGGGGGGAGGAAAACGAGAGGCAAATGGCAAATATTGTAATGCGAGGGAGATGAGTTTGTGATAGGTACTTGGTATGTCTTGACTTGAGCAAAGACCTCCCCGGCAACGGCGCCAGAAATCCTTCTTGCTACCTCTTGAGCACTGCGTTGGTTTTCCCTTGAAGAGGAAAGGGTGATGCAGCAAAGTAGCATAAATATTTCCCTCATTTTTTGAGAACCAAGGTATGAATCCAGTAGGAGGCTCCTCAAAAGTCCCACGCACCTACACAAACAAACAAGAACCTCGCAACCAACGCGATAAAGGGGCTGTCAATCCCTTCACCGAAACTTGCGAAAGTGAGATCTGATAGAGATAATAAGATAAGATAAATATTTTTGGTATTTTTATGATATAGATTGGAAAGTAAAGATGCAAATAAAAGATAGATTGGAAACTTATATGATAAAAGATATACCCGGGGGCCATAGGTTTCACTAGTGGCTTCTCTCAAGATAGCATAAGTATTACAGTGCGTGAACAAATTACTGTCGAGCAATTCATGGAAAAGTGCATAGTTATGAGATTATCTAGGCATGATCATGTATATATGCATCACCTTTGCAACAAGTAGATCAAAACGATTCTGCATCTACTACTATTACTCCACACGTCGACCGACTCCTGCCTGCATCTAGAGTAATAAGTTCATAAGAATAGATTGACGCATTAAGCAAGATGACATGATGTAGAGGGATAAACTCAAGCAATATGATATAAACCCCATCTTTTTATCCTCGATGGCAACAATACAATACGTGCCTTGTTGCCCCTGCTGTCACTGGGAATGGACACCGCAAGATTGAACCCAAAGGTAAGCACTTCTCCTATTACAAGAAAGATCAACCTAGTAGGACAAACCAAACAGATAATTCGAAGAGACTTGCAAAGATAACCAATCACACATAAAAGAATTCAGAGAAGATTCAATTATTTCTCATAGATGAACTTGATCATAAACCCACAATTCATCGAATCTCGACAAACACACCACAAAAAGAGTTACATCGAATAGATCTCCAAGAAGATCGAGGAGAACTTGGTATTGAGATTCAAAGAGAGAGAGAAGAAGCCATCTAGCTAATAACTATGGACCTGAAGGTCTGTGGTAAAGTACTCACAACTCATAGGAGAGGCCTTGGAGATGATGTAGAGGACCTCCGTGGTCGATTCCCCCTCCGGCGGAGCGCCGGCGAAGGCTACAAGATGGGATCTTGCGGATACAGAAGGTTGCGGTGGTGGAAATAGTTTTTCGTGGTGCTCCTCGATGTTTTCAGGGTACGGGAGTATGTATAGGCGAAGGAGGTAGGTCAGGGGAGCCATGAGGGTGGGGGCACGCCTACCCCCCTAGGGCACGCCCACCTGCCTCGTGGCCGCCTCGGCTGCTTCTTGACGTCCACTCCAAGTCTCCTGGATTGCGTTTGTTCCAAAAAGATCGCTCCCGAAGGTTTCATTCCGTTTGGACTCCGTTTGATATTCCTTTTCTTCGAAACACTGAAATAGGCAAAAAAAAAACAATTCGGGCTGGGCCTCCAGTTAGTAGGTTAGTCCCAAAAAATGATATAAAAGTGTAAAGTAAAGCCCATAAACATCCAAAACGGGTAATATAATAGCATGGAACAATCAAAAATTATAGATACGTTGGAGACGTATCAATACATAGACAAAACATAATGTCCCTAGTATGCCTCTACTTGAATAGCTCATTAATCAGAGAAGGTTATGTTTCCTAACCATAGACATGTGTTGTCATTTGATGAACGAGATCACATCATTAGGAGAATGATGTGATGGACATGACCCATCCGTTAGCTTAGCATTATGATCATTACAGTTTCATTGCTACCGCTTTCTTCATGACTTAAACATGCTCCTCAGACTATGAGATTATGCAACTCCCGAATACCGGAGGAGCACTTTGTGTGCTACCAAACGTCACAACGTAAAAGGGTGATTATAAAGGTGCTCTACAGGTGTCTCTGAAGGTGTTTGTTGGGTTGGCATAGATCGAGATTAGGATTTGTCACTCCGTGTTTTAGAGAGGTATCTCTGGGCCCTCTCGGTAATGCTCATCACTATAAGCCTTGCAAGCATTGTAACTAATGAGTAAGTTGTAGGATCGGAGAGGTATCTCTGGGCCCTCTCGATAATGATCATCACTATAAGCCTTGCAAGCATTATAACTAATGAGTTAGTTGCGGGATGAAGTATTATGGAACGAGTAAAGAGACTTTCCGGTAATGATATTGAACTAGGTATGATGATACCGACGATCGAATCTCGGGCAAGTAACATACCGAGGACAAAGGGAACAATGTATGTTGTTATACGGTTTGACCGATAAAGATCTTCGTAGAATATGTAGGAACCGATATGAGCATCCAGGTTCCGCTATTGGTTATTGACCGGAGATGAGTCTCGGTCATGTCTACATAGTTCTCGAACTCGTAGGGTCCGCACGCTTAATATTCGACGATGATATGTATTATGAGCTTTGTGTTTTTGATGAACGAAGTTTGTTCGGAGTCTTGGATAAGATCACAGATGTGAGGAGGAGTCTCGAAATGGTCGAGACATAAAGATTGATATATTGGACGGCTATATTACCGAAAAAGGCTTTCGCCCCGCTTTATATATAAAGTAAAGATCAACATCATCCGATACAAACGCACGCTAACACCACACACACCCAAGGCAAGATACAAAAGCGCTGAGCGAAGCAACACCACCCCTAGCACACTACCACGAAGAGATGAAGCCACATACAACGAACCATGGACTCCAAGGTGGTGCCTTCAGGAAGGATACGACACCGGAGCGCCGCCACCGCATGATTCGAAGATCAGAGTTTCCCCCAGAGCCGCACGACGGGCGATGAGAGCCACGACGACGCCTTCAAGAAGGGAACGAGCTTCATCGTTGCCGGTTCGTTTGAAGATAGAGCAGGTTTTCACCCCGGCAAACACTCACTGCCGCCGAACGCTACACCCCGTCAACCATGCCACCCACACGGCCATGGTCACTGAGTAACGCCAAGACACGAGCTCTGCCCAAGAGCACTGTGCACCGCCACCAGGGCCGCCGCCCAGGCATCCAAGACCTTGAGACCACCGCACCCAAGACCCACCGCTACCCCAACCAAAGAGACAAGCAGAAAAGGATCCGCCTTTGCACCCCTGGCCCACCCCCATAATCGAGACCCAATAGGTCGGCCAACACTGGCATCCATCGACCCATCCTGCAGCTCGGAGCGTGAGACGAGATCATTCCTGCAGCATCGTGGGGCGGGGACAAGGTCAGTCCTACTGCACCGTGCACGAGACGAGCTCGGTCCTGCGGCACTGTGCGCGAGACGAGTTGGTTCCTGCTGCACCGAGCGCGAGATGAGCGATGGACCGCAGCTGGGAAAGGGCTAGCCTTCGAAGGGAGTAGCGACCGAGCGTCGAGGAGATGGAGTAAAGGCCGAAACGGTTCGATCGCAGACAAGCCGACTCCGGAGAAACTGGCCGCCGCCGCAAGCAGATCCGCCAAGCCACCATGGAGCCGCCACGACACCGGGAGTCCCGCCGTCCACGGCCGGAGCAATGGCCACGCCCGGCCGCTGTCCTACCCACGTCGCCCGGCGAGCTCATAGCGCTAGAGCCGCCGGGCACGCACCACCGCCACCACGCGCCAACGGCCGACCCCCACCACCAGATCCGGCTGGATCCAGCAGGGGGCGACCGTGCGCCACCTCCCGAGACGGGAGCGCCAAAGCCGCCCCGCCATGCATGAGACCCAGGGCACCAGCGCGCCACCACCAGCCGACTGCCCCGCGAGCCCGCGGCCGAGCTGCTGAACACCAGGAAGTCCAGCACCGCAGCTCGAGGAGGCCGCCCCGCGCCGGCGTCCCACGAGCAGGAGGGGAGAAGGGCCCCGCTGCCGCCGTGCCCACCGGGCGTTGCCCGACGTAGCTCGCCGGTGACGGCGGGGGGGAGGGGAGGAAGGTGGGACCGATGCTGTAGCAGGTGAGGTCCCTCCCTGGCGCGTGCGGGCGCGCCACGGGGGGTTGGGGGAGGAGAGGGGGAGGGGGGAGCGGGGCGAGCCTAGAGGCGCTCGCCCAGCGGCCAGCAGCGGCGGAAGCAGGCAAGGAGGCTGGCGGCAGCATGAGGGGAACCCTAGCGGGGGAGCGGGGGAGGTTATCCTACATGCTATATTCGGACACATGAAGTGTTCCGGAGAAGTTTCGGATAAAACTGGAGTGCCGGAGGGTTATCGGAACCCCCCGGGGGAACTAATGGGCCTCGATGGGCCTTAGTGGAGAGAGAGAGGGGCGATCAGGGCAGGCCGCGCACCCCCTCCCCCTTGGGTCCGAATTGGACTAGGAGGGGGGCGGCGCCCCCCTTTCCTTCTCCCTAGGACACACAAGTTTCTCTCCAAACCGTGTGCGGTGCCCCCCTCCACAGTTACACACCTCGATCATACCAACGTAGAGCTTAGGCGAAGCCCTGTGCCGGTAGCATCATCATCACCGTCGCCATGCCGTCGTGCTGACGGAACTCACCCTCGTCCCCAACTGGATCAAGAGCACGAGGGACGTCATGGAGCTGAACGTGTGCTAAACGTGGGGGTGCCATACATTCGGTACTTGGGTCGGTTGGATCGTGAAGACGTTCGACTACATCAACCGCGTTATTAAAACGCTTCCGCTTTCGTTCTACGAGGGTATGTGGACACATTCTCCCCACTTGTTGCTATGCATCACCTAGATAGATCTTGCGTGATCGTAGGATTTTTTTGGAAATTGTCGCGTTCTCCAACATAAGTGTCATCACAATAGTCATCATAGGTAGCAACTTTGTTCTCATAATAATCAATTCAAACATATTCCAAAATAATGGATTCATCACTAAATAAAGTCATGACCTCTCCAAATCCACTTTTATCAATATTGTGAAAAGATTCAACACCCTCAAAAATAGTGGGATCATTAACTAGAGTTGACACTCTTCCAAACCCACTTTCATCAACATAATCATCATAAATAGGAGGCATGCTATCATCATAATAAGTTTGCTCATCAAAACTAGGGGGACTAAAATATCATCTTCACCAAACATAGCATCCCCGGGCGCCGGCCTGGGCAGTGTCCTTGTTACCCCTTTGGTGCAAGGGGGGCAAGCTCAGGCCAAGGCATCAGGCAAAGGTTACCATTCCGGTGCAACAAGACCAAGACCAGCAGAACGGCAGGATGGAGGTCATCGTGGAGCCCCGGAAGGCGTCATCGTCAGAGTCTTTGACAGGCGAGGACCAACTTTAGTCAGGATAAGTGTACTAGATGGTCCCCTTCAAAATGGCCAATTGTTGGCGCCCTTCCCGCTCAATATTTGGGAAGAGGACCAGGGCCTTGCTCTATAAATAGGACTAGCCACTCGCAAGGCAAGGGGATAAAAACAGTCGAACCTTAGCCAAAACCACCAACACAAGAACATCCCTCGCGAGGCTGTTCTTCCCTTGTATTGTTCATCATCAGCCCCAGAGGCAATCCACCACACCACAAACTAGAGTAGGGTATTACACCACAATGGTGGCCCGAACTAGTATAAACCTTGTGTCCCTTGTATTAATCTTTGTGTAGCCTAGATCCTTTGTGAGACGACGAGACGTGAGCCGGTAGGGGGAGTGATCTCCATGCGCACCCCAGAGTTTGAACCTTAAGGGTCTGCCGGCACCCAAAATCCGACATTTGGCGCGCCAGGTAGGGGTGCGCCGGAATCTTTCTTCCGCCACCTCGTGTTCCGTTGCATCGTCATCATCATGTCCGGCAACCCAACGGGCAACCCCAACCCCTGGGCGGCCTGGCCTGCCCGCACCAAGTCGCCCGCCCAGAGTGACGTCAACCTTGTGCCCCAGGCAGCTCGCGGTCCGCAGGGCGCTGCGGGCCGCGGGCGACGCGGCCAGGCATCACCAGCTCTCACGCCGCGGCAGCTACGGTCGGCAGCAAGGGCTTCAAGCCACGCCATAGCCACCACGCCGTACACCCGACGGGAGCAGGCGAACTCAAGGGCCGCGCTCACGGTGGCCGGAGAACTACTGCGATGCAGGCTGCTAGAGGGCGGCCACAACGTGCTACTGGAGTGGGTGGCAGAGCTCCTGGGCTCTGCCGCCTCGGGGGCTCACCCCTTCTGCGCCCAGCTGCCACCCCAGATCCAGGGCGGACCGCTCGGAGGCCCCATGCGCGCCCGCGCAGCTCCGAGCGGATCCCAAGGCCTCCCCAGTGCTAGCCTGGCCGTCAGCACCGGGCGACCAGCAGTACCGGTTCCGCCTCCAATCAGCGAAGGGGTATACACTGCAGCCCACATCTCCAGAGGGCCGCCACACTACCACCCCCAAGGCAGTACCTCGAGCAGGACTGCATGGCACGTGGGGCACTACGACGAGGCATTCGGGGCGGCAGCCCCGGAAGCTTACGTGCCCCACATGGTAGATCAAGAGCGCGCGCTGGAAGAAGACCATGGCTCATTCCTTGGCCCAGGCTGGGGGGAAGAGACGCCGGAAGCTGAGCTCTTTCAGGAACCCCAGGAGAGCCTCGACGACTGCGCTGGTGGCAGCGACTATCGGGTACCATTAATTCCTTAGGAGCAAGCTTACGCTAACCATGGGTCACAGGAGGTACAGGTCGCCACGGCAGATGGCTGCCCCAATCCGACAGTTTCCTACCCCTCAGGAGGAGGGCACCGGGGGCTGCCGGAGAGGGGCCGAGATCCGGCCTCGCCCTCGCGGCGCTCGGAGAAAGGCGTCCTCAGGAGGTAGGCCCTCTGCCAGGGAGGTGCCCCAGGGCCTGCCCCCGGCAGAGGACCCGTGGTCGTCGGGGGAACCGGTGGCGACCGCTCTATCCCATCGGCGGCGTCCTCGGTCTCCGGTGCAATAGAGTGTGGCGCAAGGCAGGGCCCTCGTCTGGCGATATAAAGCAAGGCCGGTACCTATGAAGAAGGCCCAGTTCCTGTGAAGCTCGCCGCCCCGTGACACTCTCACATAATAATGAGTGGGGCTGTACACGCCCCGGAGTCTCCGGAGAGCCGCCCTCAGGCCTCGGGGGCTCCCACCCATGCTGAAAGTGCGTTATGTCGACTAGAGGGGGGGTGAATAGGCGATTTTTATGAATTCTTCACTGAGGAATTTGCCGGTGAGGAAATTCCTTAGCGAAGAACTATTAGCAGCGGAATAAGTACTTAGAAGTAAGCATAACAGAATACAAGCATGGTCATCATGATGAAATGAAGACTAGCACAGAGTACAGAAAGCGTAATCACAGGATAACACAAGATGAAGACAAACAGACTGAAGAAATTGAACTGAGGAAATCGAGAAAGTCTTCAGTCAAAGTCTTCAAACACAGATATGAACAAACACTCAACACAGTAATGAGGAAATAAAATGGTTGAGGAAATAGAACCAGTTAGGTTGGTGAAGACAATGATTTGGTAGACCAGTTCCAACTGTTGTCTCAGTTGTACGTCTGGTTGGAGCGGCTGAGTATTTAAACTCGAGGAAACACAGTCCCGGACACCCAGTCGCTGAGCACGCAGCTCAGGACACCCAGTCCTCACCGTATTCTCCTTGAACTAAGGTCACACAGACCTCATCCAATCACTCGTGGTAAGTCTTCAGGCGACTTCCAAACCTTCACAGACTTAGTCACTCGGCAATCCACAATTCTTCTTGGATGCTCTAGACCTTGACGCCTAACCGTCTGGAAGAAGCACAGTCTTCAAAGGTAACAAGCGTCGGATCCATGCAGGATCAATTTCTTCAGTGATGCTCAATCACTTTGGGTTTGTAGGGGTTTGGTTTTGGGTTTTCCTCACTCGATGATTTTCGCTAAAAGTCCTCGGAGGATGGGTTGCTCTCAAATGACAAGTGTCAAGTTCTCTCGGAGCAGCCAACCAGCTAGTGGTTGTAGGGGGCGGCTATTTATAGCCTAGGGAGCAGCCCGACATGATAAGACATAAATGCCCCTCAATGATATAACCGTTAGGTGGATAAGATAATTTGGGACAGCTGGCGCGCAGCACAGCAACGGTCGGAAATTTGACTCTCAAATTCCTCAGGGCTATCATGTTCCTCACTGTGTAGGTAATTCGCACTGACGAATTCCTAACTCCTCAGTCGGAACAAATTCATCAGCGACCTGAAGAACTTCGTCTCTATTACTGAAGAAAGTGACCGAACTGTATGAGATTTCCAAAGGCTTCACTCGAAGGGATTGGTAGGTGTAGGATTTTGAGTTGAGCATCACATGGAAATTTTTCCTTAGTATTTCCTCGACCCCCTTTAATAGTACGGTGTTTCCTATGACTCAAGAAAGAGAAAATGAAATTACGAAAACAAAAGTCTTCACGCTTCATGTTCCACAAATGAATACCAAGTCTTCAAGGTCACACCAATTTCTTCACTTTCAAAGTCTTCAGAAAGTCTTCAGAATATCAAAGTCTTCAGTTGAAGAACTTCATTTTTAGAGGTCGACTTTCTCTGTAAATATCAAACTCCTCATAGACTTATAGACCTGTGTATACTCACAAACGCATTAGTCCCTTAACCTATAAGTCTTCAATACACCAAAATCACTAAGGGGCACTAGATGCACTTACAATCTCCCCCTTTTTGGTGATTGATGACAACATAGGTTAAGTTTTCAACGGGGATAAACATATGAAACGTATACACTGATACTGAGGAATTTGATTACAAGATATAGTAGAACTCCCCCTGAAGATGTGCATAGTGAGGAATTTGCTTTTGAGGCAATGCACATTTCAAGAGTTGAATCATGGAGATCTCCCCCTATATCTTGTAATTCATACACGTATTTGATATATAATATGAAGAATTTGAAATGCATGATGAAATATGGTGCCTGATGAGATTCAGCATGCGTGCAATGTCATTAACGAGGAATAAGCATGCAAAGCATAATGCAACAAAAGTATCAGCGCACCATCGGGTTTAAGATTACAACTCGATCCAAATAAAAGTTTCAGAAGAACGAGAGTTGTAACTTAAAAAATGCCCTTAATATAGACCCGCTTGAAGACTAACTCAGATTTCTCCCCCTTTGTCATCAAATGACCAAAAGGATTGAAACTGAGGACTAACGCCCTTGAAGAATTTCAAGTCAATGGAGGAGCGCCAGCATTGTCGGGGTTGTTTGTTGTAGCAGGGCCTGCCGCAGTGTCGTCCAAATCTTCATACTCATCAGTGTCACGCGATGAAGAATAAGAGCTGGCCACCAGAGGAGGAATTTTGACCTTCTTGAATTTCTTCGGAGGAGGTGCAGACCAGTCAAATTCTTCCTTGAGACCCATAGTCTTTAGTTCTTCAGCGCTATAGACATGAATGAGGACAGCCCAGGTGCGGTTAAAGGTTTCATGAAGGTAGTATTGGTTCTTCTTCACTGCATTATGTGTTGAGGTCATATTGTGAAGAAGTGCACCAAACTGACGCTTTACCCATTTGTGATTGCGATCAACCTTCTGATGAAGACTGAGGAGTAACTCACGGTCATTCATCACCCTGGGTGCTGTGGCTTGAGGATTTTGCTTGGCTGAGGTATTTGCGGCAGAGTCATGTGTGGCAGAATCGTCATTGGTAGAGTAAGATGCAGCCTTGCGAAATTGACCATCCAATGGACAAATGCCTTCATCGATCTCAGCAGCGGCCTTGCCTTTATCATCAGCTGATGAAACTGTCCGTTTGAGGACTTCAATGGGAGGCAAGTAGCTACCGTGGTTCAGAGTGTCAGCTTTGTAATTCAGTGAAGATCTTGCCCTGATGAATCTCATAATCCAAGGAGCATAGGGCTTCAGCTCGAATGGTGACATAGCAATATTGGCCAGAGTCCTCATGAAGAAATCATGGAAGTTGACGGGAATGCCATGAATGATGTTGAAAAGTATATTCTTCATGATGCCAACGACTTCTTCATCATTTGAGTCGTGGCCTTTGATGGGACTCATTGTCTTCGTCAGAATTTGACAGACAGTCCGAGGCACATAGAGTAATTCCTTGACAAGGAATTTGGTTCGTGGGGCCTGCCTTGGCTTCAAAGGCTTCATCACCACTTGCATATAGTGATTTGAAAGTTTTGGTTCGTTGTATATACAACGAGCACCATCAAGTGGAGGACTGAGTGGTAGAGCACGAAGCAATTCAGTTGTTGGTGCCTTGTAGTGAGTATTTTCAGACATCTAGTCTAATACCCATGAGTTCACGTCTTCAGCGTCTCCTGTGATGTGCAGAGTTGCATAGAATTGAAGAATGAGTTCTTCATTCCAGTCACAGATATCAATGCAGAAATTCAGAAGTCCTGCATCGTGAAGAACACTGAGGACTGGCTCAAAGCCGGGCAGAGACTCCATGTCCACATGAGGAATATGTGCATGATCGAAGACTTTGTCTTTGTTGAAGAGCACTGAGGAATAGAAATTGGCTTGGCTGGCAGTCCAGAAACGTCTCTTCCTTATGCGAGCAGAATCATATGGATTATAATCAGTGAAGAATACGTGCTCGGCAAAGAAATCTTCAGCCTTGAACTTCTGTTTGCTTGAGAACGGATTCGTTGGCTTTGGCAGAGGGGTGTCAGTGAGTTGCATCACCACCTCAGGAATCGCTAGCTCAGGTTCTTCAGGCTGAGGAATTTCTTGTTCCTCAACAGGTGCAGTCTGAGGATCAGCAGCAGCAGGTTCATCAGCACTAGTGGCTGGAATTTCTTCATGGATAGATGAAGTGGGATGAGTTTCTTCAGAGCCCATTTGAACTGTTGGATTGGGGTGAAGAGTGGAGAATTTGGATGCTGACTTTCCCAAAAGTCATCGTTCATCACTGGCGTTGTGCTTCCAATATCCACATCTTCTTCAAGTTCCTCAACACCGGCCTCTTCAGCTGTGAACTGAGGCATAGGCGAGGAAATGATTGGGGTTGAAGGGATTGCTTCCCCTTCAATTTCTTCATCAATCTGCTCTGACGAAGCAGCAGAATGATTTTCTTCATCAGATCCGCTTGGGATCTCATAGTCTTCTCCAAAAGGAACAAGGTCCTTTGATGGCATGGCGGAAATTGGAACAGCATCAATTGGATTTTCGAGTGAGCTGGTCATTGGCTTCATTTTCTTCGCAGCCGAAGAGTTTGACGCAGCTGATGCCTTCCTTTTCTTCACTGGAGCTCGCTCTACAGCCTTGGTCTTCTTCACATCAGAAGCAGATGGAAGAATTGGAGTTGGTGTGGGCGCGGGAGGAGCTGAGGAATCTGGTTCATTTTCTTCAAGCGCAACTGATGCAGTTGCTCCGATCTCTTCAGTTTCTTCATGCGCACCACTAGAGGGTGCCCTGGCAATTTCTTCAGCGGCTGTAATTTCTTCACCAGCCCTGGAACGAGCATATTCTTCAGCAGGCTGAAAGTCATCAGCGGTGCTGGCATGTTCTTCAGCAGGCTGAGCAGAGTCTGCAGCCTGAAGATTTTCTTGTTGTGATGGGCTGCAACATTTGTGAATTTCTTCGTCAGATTGACGAATCTTACTTTAGCTCCTTGCCAATCAGCATAGTAGGCATCAAAGTCATTGCTGAGGGCTTGAATTTCAGACTGAGCCTGGAGAAGTTCCTCAGGTGTCATTCTGACAACGTTTTTCTTCAGGAGCTTCTCCTTTCTGTATTGAGCTTTCTTGATCTCTCTTCCCTTTTCAAACTTCCATTTTTCTTCAGTGATGAAATGGGTCAACATATGACTTTGTCCAGGGGTCAGATGAAAATCAGGCATTGGGGTGTTTGGATCCTTGTGCCAGAGATCAATATAATCAAGGATTTTCCTCGGATCCAACAGCAGTGGCACAGATGTGCCTTTGGCTCTAGCGGCCATCACCTGTCTGTCTCTGATGATTTCTGCAAGTTCATCATCAGAAGCTTCATCATAAAAAGGCACATGGAATGCGACCTGTTTCTTCTTTGGACTTGGCCGAGGACCTCGTCCAGCTGTTGCTTTGGTCTTCAACAGTGTGGGGCCTGATGAGGAAATTGGTGCAGCTGAGGAACTTGCCGAAACACCAGAGGCAATCGAGAAACCAGTAGCCCTTTGACAGGTAGCCAGATGCACAGGAGCTGAGGACTTTGAAGGAGCTGTTGAGGACTTTGGTGGAGCTGTAGCAGTGTGAGGAATTTGCCGTGAGGGCACTGTTGGTGAAGCACTTGGCTTACGAGCAGGCTTCTTTGGCATAGATTTCCTCGGTTTGACCGAGGCCTCAGTAGCAGTAGCAGTGGCAGAATCCTCATTGAATTTCTTCACTGCCTCCTTGGCTTGTCTTGCCAATTTAGCTTGGCGCTTAGCCCATTCTTCAGGAAAGTCCTCACCACATTTGATGCTTGTGGGGTCAGCTACTTGGCCAGGTGCCAATGGAGCTCTTGGGCATGGAGGATTGAGGGCGAATTTCCTCATGTACTTTGGAGTCACATATCTGTATTCCCTCCATTCCCTTGCCCATCTCCGTTCAATCCTCTGAATGCGCACCTTGCGCTGATTTTTGTTTTCTTTGCCAAATTTGCTTCATCAGGTGTGCAATAGTCAGCATAAATTTCCTCAGGGATTTCAAACGCAGTCATAACCTCAGGTTTCTTTCCTCCTTTCTGCGGCTTCTTACCGTCTGCCATATTCTTCAATTGAGGAATTTGAACAATCGAGTTCTCTGAAGAAGTATGCAGTTTTTCTTCGAGGAACGCTGCAAATGAGTTAAGTTGATGAGAACCTAGTGATTCAACAGCAGACATGAGTACCTGTGAACAGAGTACAGGTGCGAGGAATTTGGAGAGGTCATATGCGTTCTGAGGAGGTTTTTTGAAAAGAACAAGTTTGAGGAATTTGACCAGATGAACCTTGAGGAATTTCACTAAGCGTTCTTGTCTTAGGTTCCAGAGTTGTACAGATCGAAGATCCACACAATTAGGGAATCTTGAAGAAAATGACTGCTTAGCGAAACAGTTCAAGATCATATGATGTGTGGTGTTCATATGTGTGAAGATTTGAAGAATAAACACCTTTGAAGATTTTTAGGAAAGTTTGAGAATCAAAGTGAGTAATAAAAGTAACTTTTAATTACCCAAAGTGAAGAACACGACGAACTGAGAAGAACAGATGAGAAGTTCGTCAGGTTAGATCTCCCACGCCCTAACTTGGCAGAGGAAGACAGCTACAGCGGCGGCGGAGTGAAGATTTCCGCGGTCGGCGTGAGTACGATGGCGACGAGGTCGAGGCAGCAAAGCTCTTCCTCACCGGCGACGATGGAGTAGTGGCGGCGCTAGGGTTTCAGAAACTCGAGCGAGAGAGAGAACGTTCGAGCGGAGTAAATGAAGTGAGGAAGGGGAGAGGGGTATTTATAGACACGGTGAAAAACTGTTCGCCCGAAGATTTGGGACGAACGTGCCCCTGACCATTCTCCTTCTCACGACATGTGTCACCCACGTACTGTGTAGTGGAGATCGTGTACGATCGTGGGTGAATAGAATAATGCATTGTGGGATGCGGAACAGTTTGAGCGGCAAAACCGAAAATTTGGATAAGATTTGTTTTGAAGTTTCGTTCGCAATTTCTTCAGCTGACAAGGACACAGTGAAGATTTTGAATGAGTTTCAAATAGAACGCATATGAAGAATTTGTGAATAGATTGGGTTGAGTATAGCATAGAGGGGAAAGGGTCCGATCACATTCACTTAGTAGAAAAAGCAACTTGAAGAAATAGCTATAAGTGAATGCTGTAGAGGACATAAACTCATATATATATATATATATATATATATATATATATATATATAGCCAATGAAGAAAAACAAAGGAAACAGTGAAGATTTTGAAAAGTTGAAGAATTTGAAAAACTGAAGAATTTCAAAACTGAGGAAAAACTCAAATTTGAAGATTTTCAACTTTTTGTGGTGGCGTGACCCACCGTATAAGAATGATGATTTCAGACACCGCGTACAATTGTCGTAGGGTTCTGAAAATCAAATTCTTCATTAATTTCTTCACACTTAGATTGTTATTCTTCATTGATTGAAGAAAAACGTTTCTTCATGTGTTGCACATCTAAGTCATCAATTTTGCATAAGTGTTAGGATGTGTGTCCTTTTCAAAGCACATTCGAAGATTCTAAGATATTTAGCTCACACCGCAACTTGCTAAATCTCTTCTCATCCAAGGGCTTAGTGAAGATATAAGCTAGCTGTTCTTCAGTCTTCACGTGCTCGATGGAGATGTCGCCCTTCAACACATGATCACGAAGAAAATGATGACGAATCTGAATGTGCTTTGTCTTCGAGTGCTGAACTGGGTTGTGAGCAATCCTGATGGCACTCTCATTGTCGCAGAGGAGAGGTACATTCTTCACGTTGACGCCATAGTCCTTGAGTGTTTGCTTCATCCAAAGCAGTTGAGCACAGCAAGAGCCAGCAGCAATGTATTCAGCTTCGGCAGTGGACAGTGATACGCAGTTCTGTTTCTTCGAGGACCAACAGACCAAAGATCGTCCGAGGAAATGACAAGTGCCAGAAGTTGACTTGCGGTCCACATGATCACCAGCATAGTCAGAGTTAGAATATCCAATGAGATCAAAAGCAGAGCCCTTGGGGTACCATAATCCTAGTGTTGGTGTGTGAGCTAGATATCGAAGAATATGCTTCACAGCCTTATGGTGTGATTCCTTCGGTGCAGCTTGAAATCGGGCACACATGTAAACACTAAGCATTATATCTGGCCTAGATGCACATAAGTACAATAAAGAACCAATCATGGAGCGGTATACCTTGTGATCGAAGTCAATACCATTTTCATCAGTGCATAGATGGCCATTTGTGGGCATAGGAATTTTGACGCCTTTGCAATCTTGCATGCCGAATTTCCTCAGTACATCTTTGAGGTATTTCTCCTGAGATATGAATATGCCATTGCGCTGTTGACGAATCTGAAGACCTAAGAAGAATTTCAACCCTCCCATCATAGACATTTGATATTCTTCACTCATCATATAGGCAAATTCATCACTATAACGTTGGTCAGTACAGCCAAAGATAATATCATCAACATATATTTGGCACACAAACAGTTCACCATCATAAGATTTAGTAAAGAGAGTAGGGTCGAGTGAACCGGGTGTGAAGCCATTCTTCACAAAGAATTCCTTCAATGTATCATACCACGCCCAAGGGGCTTGCTTGAGGCCATAGAGGGCCTTATTAAGTGTGAAGACTTTGTCAGGATTCTTTGGATCTTTAAAACCTGGGGGTTGAGCAACATATACTTCTTCCTCAAGCTTACCATTGAGGAATGCACTTTTCACATCCATTTGATATAAGATGATATCATGATGGTTAGCATAAGCAAGTAATATGCGAATAGCCTCAAGTCTAGCAACAGGTGCAAAAGTTTCATCGAAATCAATTCCTTCAACCTGTGTGTAGCCTTGAGCTACCAGTCGTGCCTTATTCCTCACCACAAGGCCATTTTCATCTTGCTTGTTGCGATAGATCCACTTTGTGCCAATGATATTAAGCTTGCGAGGATCTGGACGTTTGACCAGTTCCCAGACATTGTTGAGCTCGAACTGATGTAATTCTTCTTGCATAGCCTGAATCCACTCCGGCTCCAAAAATGCTTCATCTACCTTAGTGGGCTCTGTGATAGAGACAAAAGCATAGTGCCCACAAAAGTTAGATAAATGTGAAGCTTTTGAGCGTGTGAGAGGACCTGGTGCTCTAATGTCATCGATGATCTTCTCCACTTGCACTTCTTTTGCAACGCGAGGATGAGCTGGTTGTCACTGAGGAGTTTGGTCAGCATTTTCTTCAGCACCATTTTCCTCAGCATTTTCTTCAGGTGTATCAGCTCGATGTTCTTCATGAACTGGAATGAATTCTTCAGCAAATTCTTCAGTAGGAATGACATCCTCAGTTGCCTTGAACTTGATAGAATCCTCAGGTGCTGGTTCATCTAACATAGAAGGTAGGTGCTCTCTTTGCGAGCCATTAGTTTCATCGAACCGCACATCTACAGTGTCAACAATCTTGTGAAGAACAATGTTGAAGACTCTGTAGGTGTGCGAGTCCTTTCCGTAACCAAGCATAAAACCTTCATGTGCTTTCGGTGCAAATTTAGGATTGTGGTGAGGTTATCTAATCCAACATTTAGCACCGAAGACTTTGAAATAACTCACATTGGGTTTCTTATCAGTGAGGAGTTCATAGGCCGTCTTCTTGAAGAATTTGTGAAGATATACTCTGTTGATGATGTGGCACGCAGTATCAATTGCATCAATCCAAAAACGATGAGGCGTTTTGTATTCATCAAGCATAGTGCGAGCCATCTCAACAAGAGTTCTGTTCTTGCGCTCCACGACGCCATTTTGCTCAGGAGTATAGGGAGCAGATAACTCATGAGTAATACCAAGTTCATCAAGATAGTCATCAAGACCAGAATTCTTGAACTCAGTTCCATTGTCACTTCTGATGTGCTTTATCTTCACACCAAAGTTGGTTGAAGCCCTCGAGGAAAAACGTTTGAAGACTTCCTACACTTCATGTTTGTAAGTAACAATGTGTACCCATGTATATCGAGAGTAATCATCAAAAATGACAAAACCATATAGAGATGCAACATTAGTGACTTCTGAGTAATGATTAGGTCCGACGAGGTCCATGTGAAGCAATTCGAATGGACGAGTAGTGGTCATGATAGTCTTCGCTGGATGCTTGGCCTTGGTCATTTTTCCAGCTTCACAGGCTCCGCATAAGTGATCCTTGAGGAATTTGACATTCTCAATGCCAATGACATGCTTCTTCTTCGCAAGCGTGTGCAAATTCCTCATGCCTGCGTGACCAAGTTGTCAATGCCATAGCCAGCCTTTTGAAGCTTTTGCAAGTAGACACACGGCTGGTTGTGGTCCTGTAGAGAAATCAACAATATACAAATCTCCTCTCCTAAAGCCTTCGAAGACTTTGGAATTGTCAGCTTCCATAATCACAACACAGCGATACTTGCCAAAGACAACAACCATATCAAGGCCACAAAGCATTGAGACTGACATGAGGTTGTATCCTAAGGACTCAACAAGCATGACTTTGTCCATGTGTTTATCCTTAGAGATCGCAACCTTACCAAGACCCAATACCTGACTTTTGCCTTTGTCAGCAAAGATGATGTGCTTCAGATGTGACGGTGATAAGGGAGCATCCATCAAAAGATTCTTGTCACCAGTCATGTGATTTGTACATCCACTATCGAGGACCCATTCAGTGGTTTTGGGTTGATCATCCTGCAGATGAATTAGTGTAACTTACAATCTCATATGCTTCATCAATGAAGAATATGATATCAAGTTCATCAGATGAATTTCATCAAGCAGTAAACAGATATAGCAGTAGGAGGACGTGTGAAATGGAAGTTCATTTCATCATGATTAGCCTGCGTCCTTTCAAGCAATTTTGTCAGGTCCCCAGCAAATTCTTCAGACGTTAAGGCACGTATGGAGACCTGACCCTGCAGAAGAGATTAGTTCTTTTTATTCACCACCCACATCTGAAGGGGTGGCAAAGAGTCCATCACTCTGCGAGCACCATATGAGAAAGGTGGCATAGAGGCCAATCCATTTCGTTTCACATAAGAGGGGTTAGGGTAAGCATATGAATAAGCAGAGAAATTCTTCGAGGACTTATGAACATAATGATTTGAAGAATAACGTGCATATTCATAGCCCTTAGCTCTACCCTGCGAAACAGTGTTGTTAGCACGATGATAATCATATGAGGACTTTGATCCATTTGAGGAATTTGATCCATGTGAAGAATTAGGTCCATATGAAGAATTGGATCTGGGGTTCCTGTTCTTCAGAGGTGGTGTCATGAGGACATTCACCTGAAGACTTTCAACATAACTTTTGGGAACCCAGATTTTCTTCATAGGGGAACCGTTCCTGCAGTTAGTCCTAACATATCTAGCAAATACTTCACCATTCTGATTTTTGAACAGTTTATAGTTGGAGTCAAATGACTCATCAGAAGAATGAGAAGATTCACATGTAAAGCAAGATAAGTTAGATGGATCAACTGGAGGTCCCTTTGCAGCAACCCATGAGGTTTTTGGGTACTGCTCAGGCTTCCAATATGTTCCATCAGCATTAAGTTTCCTCTCAGAGGCAATACCCTCTTTCCTAGGGTTTCTGTTGAGGATCTGCTTTTTGAGCACATCACAAAGAATCTGATGCCGTTTGAGGCTTTTGTACATGCCTGTCGTGTACAATTCCTTCAGCCCTGCATCGTCAGTGATACTAGCAATGTCCTCAGATGAGGAATGAGTGATAGCAGAGGCAGGTGAAGAATTTGTAACAGTTGAAGCATTTGAACATTCAGGTGAAGAATTAGCAGATTCACGTTCAATTCACTTTAAGCATGGAGGAACAAATTCTTCCTGAGAAGCGCTGATTTGTTGAGCTAGTAATGAATCGCGCTCCTTCTGAAGATCTTCATAACTCACTCTTAGCTTCTCAAGATCTTTCTTTCTTTGAAGAAATTCATAAGAAAGTTTCTCATGATCAGATAAGAGAGAGTTATGATGACTTTGAAGGTTATCAAACCTAGACTGAAGTCTTTGAAGATTTTTAGTCAGGGCTTTAGTGCGATCCATTTCTTCACCCAACATATCATCACTTTTGTCTAGCATGTTTTGAACCTTTTCAAAAGCCCTTTGTTGTTTTACAGCAATCTTAGCAAGTTTAGAGTAGCTGGGCTTGAGATTCTCATCAGATTCATCTTCACTAGATTCAGAGGAGGTGTATTTGAGTACCTTTGCACCTTTTGCCATGAAGCAATAGGTGGGAGCGTAGTCATCATTATCTTCATCAGGCTTGTCGGTGGGGTCAGTTTCTTCAGTGTTGAAGATGGACTTGCTAACGAAAGCAGTAGCGAAGGCCAGACTCGCCACACCAGATTCGGATTCTTCAGACGCCTCCTCTTCCTCATGTTCCTCAGATTCAGCTTCAGAGTCCATTTCCTTGCCAATGAATGCCTGAGCCTTCTTGGAGCTGCTCTTCTTGTGAGATGAAGACTTCGAGGATTTATGATTTCTTCTTCTTCTTCGCATCATCAGAACTGTAATCCTTGTATTTCTTCTTCTTCAATTCCTTTTCCCACTGAGGACAATCTTGAATATAATGACCAGGTTTCTTGCATTTGTGGCACAGCCTTCTCTTATA
Source organism: Triticum dicoccoides (assembly GCF_002162155.2). Taxonomy (NCBI): domain Eukaryota; kingdom Viridiplantae; phylum Streptophyta; class Magnoliopsida; order Poales; family Poaceae; genus Triticum; species Triticum dicoccoides. The sequence continues at coordinate 44,220,096 of NC_041387.1, read as the reverse complement.
GTCACTTGATGAGGAATCACTGCTTCTTGAGGATTTTCCAAAGCGACCACATCTTGAGAACTTCTGGAATTTCTTCACGAGCAGTGCTAGCTCCTGGCTCAATTCTTCAGGATCACCAAGGCTACTACCAGAATCCTCACATTCAGACTCAGACACAACCTTGGCCTTCAGGGCACGTGGTTTTCCATAGCTCGAACCATAGAGATCTCTCTTTTCGGCAAGATGGAACTCGTGAGTATTTAGCCTTTCGAGGATATCGGCAGGATCAAGAGACTTGTAGTCAGCCCGTTCTTGTATCATCAGACCCAGAGTATCAAATGAGGAATCAAGTGATCTCAATAGTTTCTTCACCACCTCATGGTCAGTGATGTCAGTGGCACCGAGGGCTTGAAGCTCATTTGAGATGTTAGTGAGGCGATCAAAGGTTTGTTGGACATTTTCATTATCGAGTCTTTTGAAGCGGTTGAAGAGATTCCGAAGAACATCAACTCGAGAGTCACGCTGAGTTGAGACTCCTTCATTCACTTTGGACAGCCTATCCCAGATAAGCTTAGCAGTTTCCAAAGCACTCACTCTTCCATACTATCCTTTACTCAGATGGCCACATATGATATTCTTCGCTTGAGAATCGAGTTGCTTGAATCTCTTCACATCGGTAGCGTTCAGTGAGGGTGAGACAGAGGGAACACCATTTTCCACAACATACCAGAGATCGTTGTTGCCTCGAGATGCATTCGCATCTTGTTTTTCCAGTAGGGGTAGTCCGTCCCATCAAAGGTAGGACACCCAGCCGAGACCTTGATCATACCTGCGGTCGACATAACTAAAACTCCAGGCGGTTAAACCAAAATCACACAGAACAAGGGAGTACCTTGTTCTGATACCAATTGAAAGTGCGTTATGTCGACTAGAGGGGGGTGAATAGGCGATTTTTATGAATTCTTCACTGAGGAATTTGCCGGTGGGGAAATTCCTTAGCGGAGAACTATTAGCAGCGGAATAAGTACTCAGAAGTAAGCATAACAGAATACAAGCATCGTCATCATGATGAAATGAAGACTAGCACAGAGTACAGAAAGCGTAATCACAGGATAACACAAGATGAAGACAAACAGACTGAAGAAATCGAACTGAGGAAATTGAGAAAGTCTTCAGTCAAAGTCTTCAAACACAGATATGAACAAACACTCAACACAGTAATGAGGAAATGAAAGGGTTGAGGAAATAGAACCAGTTAGGTTGGTGAAGACAATGATTTGGTAGACCAGTTCCAACTGCTGTCTCAGTTGTACGTCTGGTTGGAGCGGCTGAGTATTTAAACTCGAGGACACACAGTCCCGGAACCCAGTCGCTAAGCACGCAGCTCAGGACACCCAGTCCTCACCGTATTCTCCTTGAACTAAGGTCACACAGACCTCGTCCAATCACTCGTGGTAAGTCTTCAGGCGACTTCCAAACCTTCACAGACTTAGTCACTCGGCAATCCACAATTCTTCTTGGATGCTGTAGACCTTGACGCCTAACCGTCTAGAAGAAGCACGGTCTTCAAAGGTAACAAGCATCGGATCCATGCAGGATCAATTTCTTCAGTGATGCTCAATCACTTTGGGTTTGTAGGGGTTTGGTTTTGGGTTTTCCTCACTCGATGATTTTCGCTAAAAGTCCTCGGAGGATGGGTTGCTCTCAAATGACACGTGTCAAGTTCTCTCGGAGCAGCCAACCAGCTAGTGGTTGTAGGGGGCGGCTATTTATAGCCTAGGGAGCAGCCCGACATGATAAGACATAAATGCCCCTCAATGATATAACCGTTAGGTGGATAAGATAATTTGGGACAGCTGGCGCGCAGCACAGCAACGGTCGGAAAATTGACTCTCAAATTCCTCAGGGCTATCATGTTCCTCACTGTGTAGGTAATTCGCACTGACGAATTCCTAACTCCTCAGTCAGAACAAATTCATCAGCGACCAGAAGAACTTCGTCTCTGTCACTGAAGAAAGTGACCGAACTGTATGAGATTTCCAAAGGCTTCACTCGAAGGGATTGGTAGGTGTAGGATTTTGAGTTGAGCATCACATGGAAATTTTTCCTTAGTATTTCCTCGACCCCCTTTAACAGTACGGTGTTTCCTATGACTCAAGAAAGAGAAAATGAAATTACGAAAACAAAAGTCTTCACGCTTCATGTTCCACAAATGAATACCAAGTCTTTAAGGTCACACCAATTTCTTCACTTTCAAAGTCTTCAGAAAGTCTTCAGAATATCAAAGTCTTCAGTTGAAGAACTTCATTTTTAGGGGTCGACTTTCTCTGTAAATATCAAACTCCTCATAGACTTATAGACCTGTGTATACTCACAAACGCATTAGTCCCTTAACCTATAAGTCTTCAATACACCAAAATCACTAAGGGGCACTAGATGCACTTACACATGCCCAGTGGCAGCCCTTAGCTCCACGCTGGTGAGAAGACGTCGAAGACTAGACTAGGTGCCGGATGCGGCCTTTTTGCTTTTTTGCCTTTCTCTTGGTTGTCGAGTTTCCTCGGTTTGAATTTAAATTGGATTTGAGCTTGAGACTTGCGTGTGTTCGGGGAAGGGGTGTTTTAGTCTCGTTCGAGCAATCTCTCGCGTTCTGGCTACCGCTTTGTGTCCATTCAGCGTCAGCAGCCTCCCCTCGCGAGCCCCTTGCGAGTCGGGCCAGGCCAGGCCCGAATGCAGCCCGGACTGCTGTCGCCGCGCCCTCTCAGGAGGTTCTCATTACAGGTTCAGTGGGTTCACTCAGGAGGCACTCAGGACACTGCGGCCCCACGTAGGCTCGCTCAGGACCCATGCGGGTCGAAGGTAAACAAGTCAACTGACTCATCACGAGGCCAATCGCTCGGTGTAAGCATGTAGGCGACATCATGTCTACAAATACGCTAACTGCAAGTTTTTACACTAGGGGCTCCCCCTCCCGAAATGCTCTTACGACCTTCAGGGCCAAGCCCGAAGTTTCTCCGCGCAGGGTGAACAGCAGGAATAACACACGATCAATCGGATAAATCCCCCAATGCATCTTCAGGGGCACCTCCGGAGTCATCACTGGCGTCACTGGCCTCGCCATTGCCCGCTACGTCGCCGTCATCAGCATCCGGATCATTCACCACACCTCCCTCATCGGCAGGCGCGAGCACACCGTCATCATCAGTGGTGAAGGCCCTGACGAGGGCGTCCACGTTGTCTTCCACCCAGTGCGCCAGATGCCCCGGATGGCCACGGGTATCGGTGCGATGGCAGCGTCGAAGTCAAAGGGGGGGTCCCTGTCTTGGAGATAACTGAAGACGCGAGAAAAAGCACGTCCAAGCAGGGCACGACTCCTCTCCTCCACAAGCCTGTCGGCCCTACCCGACCGAGTCTCCAGCTGTGTCACCACATCTATGAAGAACCGAAGGTTGCCAGCATAGTTGATCACACGGGGCTCCTCCACGGCCGCCACATAGATGTTGCCCAAGGCCGCGTTAGCCCTTTCCCGGAGCGCGCGGAGCATGGGGCCATGCATGTGCTCCAAGGTCTACCGCTGGCATATCTCGTCCTCGTTCAGCCAAGCAACGGCCTCAGCATCATGGACCCTCTGATGAAGAAGGAGCACCTCGGCGCGGGAGGAAGCCAGCTCCGCCTACGCTGCGACAAGGGCAGCCCCGGAGGCGTCCGCAAGCCGAGTCACTTCATCCAGCTTGGCCTTAAGGGCGGTAGTCCTACCCTCCGCTTCGACCCTGATTAGCTCCAGCCTTTCCCCGTACTCGCGCTCAAGGTTCGAGCGAGCCTCCGCCACCCGACGGTCAACCTCTTCTTGGGCTCGGGCTTCCCGCGCGGCGACATCATCCTCCGCCTGTGCCACCAGGCGCTCTCTCGTCTCCAACCATTTGAGATCAAGGGTGCGCTCAGCGGCCTCCAGCGCCAGCGCCTCCTCATGTCTCTGGAGCTCCGCCTGGTCAACAGAAGCCCCCTTCAGCGACATAAGGGCCGCCTAACGCAGCTCCACTTGCTGCTCCAGGGAGTTGCTCCAGGCCTCACTACAAAAAAAATACACTTCCGTGATGATACGTGTTTGTCACAGTAGGTCGCGTTTTTTGTCATGCATGTACATCCATGACAAATTTATGATAGAATCAAGATAGTCATACCTGTGCTGTCGTAGAAGTGTTCCATGACATTACCAAAATTATCATCACGGAAGTGTCCACTTCCGTGATGATAAATCGTGCGTCACAGAAGTGCTTTCGTCAAGGGTGACTGACACGTGGCATCCACCATAACGGAACGCCGTTAAGCTATCGGGTCGGGTTTTGGATCCGATAACCCGTTAACAGCCCCGACCACGGGGATTTTCCACGTGTAAAATCATCATTGGCTGGAGGAAACACGTGTCGGCTCACCGTTGGGACAGATGTCATCCACTCATTGGACAGAAGGTGCCTATGATACATCGACACGTGGCATGGCCGAACAGAGGCCCATTCCTGTGAAAAGGCCGACCCATTTGACTTGGTCAAAAGGTGGCAGGCCGGCCCATGTAAAGCCTGTTAACAGCATATTCGCATATAGCCCATTTACAGCCCGCTAACCCAAGGCCCGTTACGCCCTATCCGTATTAGGCCCAGTAGCGTCATCTGGGCCACCCAATATGATTCCAGCCCGTTTTCACTTCTAGCCCATGTATGGCCCATGACGTCTTTCGGCCCATATGAGGCCCTATGTAACTCTTGGCCTATTAACGGCCCGTGGTGAAACTGGCCCATAATGAACAGTGTATTACTTTACACCCATTAACAGCCCGTGGTGAAACTGGCCCGTAATGAACAGTGTATCACTTATACCCATTAAGGGCTCGTTATTTTGTTGGGCCATTTCCAGCCCATGTTATCTTTCGGCCTTCTCAGAGCCCATTTATTCTTGGGCTCATTTCCAGCATTCGTTTACTTACGGCCCGTTACTATCATTTTCTGCTTATGGGCCAAATTCAGCCCGTGGTTACAGTCGACCCGTTTGTGGTCCGTTAACATGTTGGGCCGTTTTCATAGCGTCATGAAATACGGCCTATTAACTATGGCCCGTTATGGTCGGCCCATGAATGGACGATTCCAACTCTAGCCCGTTTACGGCCATAATGCGGCCTGTTATTGGCCCATGTTTGGCCAATCGATCATACTGCCCGTATAAGGCCCATTGATGATACGGCCCGTAGAAGGCCCATTGTTTCTGCGGCCCGTAGAAGGCCCATTGTTTCTATGGCCCGTGGAAGGCCCACTGTTTATATGGCACGTGGAAGGCCCACTGTTTCTATGGCCCGTAGGTGCAGTGTCACTACAGTAAATATTAGCCCATGGTTATTATGGCCTAGTTTTAAAAAATTGGTTGTTGCAGCCACTAGCAAACCGCAGAAAAAGAACTGCACTGACTACAAGCAAACAAATAAACAAGACAACAAGGAAATAAATAAGCAAGCAACTTACACTAGGCTATCACGGCTATTACACATATTACATCCACTGGGCATCAAAGTTCGCCACCAGTGCAAATATAGGGAACACAGCAGCATATAAACGCCGCAGCAAAACAAATCCAGAACTGAAACCACTTCAGAAGAGCTCAAGAAACAATATCCTGGGTACCCATAATGCTGGCAAGATGCTTAGCAAGCTTATTAACTTTCTCTTGTTTGGCGCTTAAGTCCTCCAGCGCCTGCTGTTGCACCAGAAAGTATGCATCTAAATTCTGCAGGGACTTCCTCAGTCCTTCGGCTTCCTGTCGCATAACATCTGATCGATGTCTTTCAACTTGAAGTTGAGACTCAAGAAGCCGAACTGATTCAGGCAACGAGTTTGAAGAGCTGGTGCCAGCAGTGGTAGCCAGTAACTCGAACACTACATCTAGACAGGACTTTGGGGTTGTCTCAGTGTCCTCAGTATAGTTTTTATCAGCTTTCTTGGAGACCAATAGGGATGTCTCACTATCTTGAACCTTATCTGCATTACTTCCTTTACCATTGCATAGCAGGGTACTCTTCTCCAATATTTTATCCGCGTTCTAAAAGGGAAACAAACAAACACATCTCAGGTTTACAATGTAGTATATGAAACTCATTTTGGTAAACCAATCCAGTAGTGAAGTGGACAGGATAACAGCATGAAACAAACATATATCTATGTAGTATGGTCACTGTATGGTCTATATCATTCTAGTTTAAGTTTCCAAATCAAGATAGATATAGTTCGAATCATATCTATTTAAGACAAAGCAGCATAGACAGAATATAAGTGTGGGAAACTACACAGCAATAACAACACTTGTAATGTGCATGGCATGAGAACATAACTGTTTATTCAATTGAAATTGAAATCAACATAGAGCAAGTTACAACAGAAAACAGCCAAACACGTTGAAGAAACAGGTTTAAAACATACCTGTTGCGCCATTGGAGTTTCAATTGCATCCTTCAAATTTGAAATTCGTTGGTATCAGTAAATACAGTGATGCAAGAGCAAAGTAGTATGAACCATAGCTACGGAACCTGACCTAAGAACAATTCTTCTTCTGCTTTAAGCGTTGACTTCGGGTTCGGAGTGGTGGTCCTCGTGATTTGGGCACTGCAGTTGCCTTACTAACTGCTCGTGTTTGGGTGCTCTGTGGTGGAGATGGTGTTGTGTCAACTGGAACTGGGTGTCTATCTGTTGGGGTTGGGGTTAGAAGGGGTGTAGCTGGTTCTCTGTCCAACTGGGTAGGGGTACAATCTGCATGAGTGTGGGTTATGTGTGGTGGGGCTGATTCTTGGGCAAGTACAACTGTGGTTCTATCTGCATCGACAGGTAGCACGATCTTTTCTGAAGACCGTGATTTTACTCCCACAGATACTGCCATCACTCCCTCCAATTGAAATGGCTGATAAACAAGAAAAGTAATTGAATGTATAGACATTGTAAGATAGACAGGTGCAATGGATAGTAGGGAAGAAAACAGGGCATGAAATAATTCACATTTATGTTGTCTAAGCAAACAGAATAGCAGGACATAATTTCACATATATGATGGCTAATTAAACAGGATAGCATGACACAATTTCACATGTATGATGGCTAACTAAACAGGATAGAATGACATACTTCAAAATATGATGACTATGTAAACAGGATGACATGATATAACTATATGATGTGTCTATTAAAGTGGTTGGCATGCCATAAATCACAAACATGCCGTCGATGGAAACATGATGGCATGATATAATTCACAGATAGAATGACATAATTTAAAATATGATGACTATGTAAACAGGATGAGATGATATAACTATATTATGTCTTTAGAAAATGGGTTGGCATGCCACAATTCAGATACATGCTGTCTATGTAAACATCATGGCATTACATAATTCAAATATATGATTTATATACTAAGGAAGTGAGCAGAGGGCAATTGCATATATGATGTGTCAACTAAGGAGATGGCATTCAATATTGTGTATATGATGTAAAAAATAAGCATTGCAGTACAACATATGCATTATATGTGTAATATAACCCTGCCAAGTTTGAGCATACACCTCAGGGGGGTAATAGGACTGGTCATCTGCCTCTGAATCCTCCTCTGAAGAGCTATCTGTAACCAGCAAGATATCTGCTTCATCAGGTAGTATTGTCTTCTCTGAAGACCTTGTTTTCACTCCAGATTTCTCCATCACCAATTCAAATGGCTGATGCACAGGAAGAGCAGTTGAATATACAAACATTGTCGACAAAAGCAATGAGAAATACAGAAAAAGGACGGCATGATATAATTCACATATATGACACTTGCCTAAACAGCATGGCATTGCATAATTCACATACATAATGCCTTGCAACAAGATAACATTGCATAATTCACATATATAATGTCTTGCAACAAGATGGCATTGCATAATTCACATATATGGTAATTAGACACTAAACAGGTGGCATTCACACAAAGCATGTCTAAACTAAGCAAATGATATAGCAATGCAAGATACCATACACATGATATGAGTAAGATAACCCTGCCAAGTTAGGGCATGCACCTCGGGGGGAAATATGACTGGTCATCTGTCTCTGAATCCTCCTCTGAGGACCTATCGGTAACCAGCAAGACATGCGCTTCGTCAGATAGCATTGTCTGCTCTGAAGACCTTGTTTCCACTCCAGATTTCTCCATGACCGTGCCGAATGGCTGATACACAGGAAGAGTAATCGAATGTACTAAAATTGTTGACAAATTTAACACATAATAAAAAAATGATGGCATGATATAATTCACATATAAGATGACTGGCTAACCAGGGTGGCATTGCAAAATTCACATATATGATGCCTGGCTAGACAAGATGGCATTGCATGATTCACATATATGATAAAGAAACAAAACAGATGACATTGACACAAAGCATGCCTAAACTAAGCAGATGACATCTTTAATGTATACAGTAAGCAATGCAAGGCACCATATGCATGATATTACCAACATCAGCATGCCAAGTTAGAGCGAAGACCTCATGGGGTAAATAGGAGTGGTGTTCTCCTTCTGAATCCCCCTCAGAACAGTTATCTTCCTCTTGATTACGATCCAAAATGGGTGGAGGGGGGGCTGCCTTTGCGCCCACCAAGGAATGACGTCTGCATGAAATTTTATTGCCACGCAAGGCTCGTCTCTTTTGCTCTACATGATCAGTTCCATTGTGTACAATAACTGGCATGCATAGGAATAAAACATAGTGAGATTATGTAAGGAGTGCATGCACAAATCCAGAGTGATGGTAGCAAACTGTGGATAGACCCAAAACCAATGATAGCAGGCAGATAATAGCTTTAGTTAAAAAATACAGATAATGGCTCCTTTAATGTTTGTTTGCACCCAACATGAAACTCATAGTAGACACCGGAGATTAGCCAGATAGTAGACAGATAGTGTTGATTGCTGCCCCAATATGTACCCCACAACCACTTAAAAACTCAAGTTTCAGCATTAGTTTGGACCTGACTCGGAGTCTAATAGGTGAACACGACGATAATGTAGCATGTCATCATATTAAGCGACGCATAACGTAAGCAGACACGGAAGAGTGTGACCTCTCTTGCGGACCCGTGTAGTCCTCAAGGTCATCTGCTTAGTTGATGATGGTAATGCAGTTGTCGTGGCTGCCGGCGGCGGGGAAGAAGATCTGAGGCGGCGAAAGACAGTCTGGAGAGCGGATCCCTACTGTGGTGAACCCTTCCGTCGTTGGAGCAGCTGAGCTGGGGTGGAACACATCGCCGCAGGAGCAGGACAAACCACACAAGGTTTTCTTTGACACATATCTGTAACAGAAGTAATTGAGTAAGGGCTTGTTTGAATTTGAGGATTCTAACAATGCAGGGATAGGAAATAGACAGGAATAGGATAGGAATGCACGTGCAAAACAGAGAATTTAAATACATAGGATTTCTGCCAATCTGGGTGTTTGATTCACAACAATTGGAAGATCACAGGATGCAAAAAAGCATGGTGAGATGAAGTCAAACCACAAGAAAACGTACGGTTATAATGCTATTATGCTACTATCTCTTAGTCTTGTGCTTGATGAATAGGAATATGAAAAGGAGGAGAAGTGGAAATTAGAATTCCTACGGTTTTTCTTTCAAGGAGACACTAAAGGAACAAATCCTACAGTTTTCCTTTACTCCATTCCTTTGCACCAAATTCATGAAAAGTAGTACCATAGAAAACTTTCCAATTCCTATGTTTTTCATTCACTTTTCCTTTCAAGCACTGGCGATTCTAGTAGGCAGGCTTGAGCAAGGAAAATCCTACACTAAAAAATGTTTTTGTTCTACTTCTATTACTTTGGACCCAGGCCACTGCCATACTAGCTCAACTCCCAGGCCCATTGACAAATGCACAGATCAAACGCGGAGAGATAAATAATGATGGCGTTCAAGAGAGTCCATCAAGGATAGCTAAGTTGCATGGTACCTCACTTCTTGTCATATAGTAGGATAAAATAACCGTATTTCCCGTTACTACGAGTGCTTAGTGGACAATATATATAACATGTAGAGTAAAAAAGAGATCCAACAAGTGTACAACCTCTTTGGCGAAGCCATGTCGATCTCAGCGTGATTAGGTTGCCCGGTGAGGATGCTCCGGCTGACTTTGCTGTCGGAGGAGGGGAAGAAGATCTTAGGCATCTGGAGATGGAGCCCGAGGTACTGCTACGCTGTGATGGAGGGTTTCATCGTTGGAGCAGCTCCAGTGAGTTGTACGACACCGAGGCTGAAGCAGGACAAGAGAGACAACGAACAACATTAACCTGAGTGGAATTCTAATAGCATCTCCAATACATGACGTAAAATACATAACCAAAAAGTGCTAGATGTAAAATACATCAGTCGCTCATCTCTGAACTTAACTGTCGAAACTGAACTTAACTGTCGAAACTGAACCTAACTGTCGAAACTGAATTTTGCTGTCGAAACTGAATTTTGCTGTCAAAACTAAACACACTAGCAAGGTGAGGCTACACGTCGGTCGACTAACTTTTTCATCTCTGGTCAGTCGATTTTGCAGCCGTTGGATACGAAATCAAGGGCATGCGGTTCATCTTCAACCTCCACCCCCCCTGAGCCGCCAGCCACCACCGGCCAAACAGCAGCCCCCCGCCGCCCGCGGCCGGCGGTGCGCCGCCCCGCCCGCCCCGAAAACACTCCCCACCGCCGGTGCGCCACCGCCCCAGCCATCCTTCTAGGC
>NC_041387.1:44183807-44208991 GCF_002162155.2 Triticum dicoccoides | reverse complement strand
GCCACCGCCCCGCCAACGCCCCGCCACCGCCGGCGACCATCGCCCCCATCCTGAACCCTAAGATAGATGATGGGGTACCTCTCCGGCGAGCCCCCCTCCCCACTGTTGATGGTTCTTCCTTCACCCAGGCGAGCCCACCCCTTGGAAATCGACTGACCCAAAAGTCGATTCAGTCGACTGAAGTGTAGCCAAATCGGAGCAGCATCGCAAGCAAGAGCAAGAGTGAGAGCAGCAGCGCGAGCAAGAGCAATAGCAAGAGCAGACCAGGTAGGGGACCAAGAGCAAGAGCAGAGCAGCAGCGCGAGCGAGAGCTAAAGCAGCAGCAGCTCCTACTGATGTGGACGTCGCCGCCGAGGGAGCGACGTCGTGGAGGAAGTGGCCGACGATGCCGCCGTGGATGGACCCGCGCCGTGTCGGCTCGGGACCGAGCGCCGGCAGCACCGTGAGATCGAATCAAGAAGAAAATGCGGCGATTAGTGTACAACCTCTTTGGTGGCGCCGAATAGGCCGCAACTTCATCCGAGGAAACGGTGATGATGATGCTCTTCCGGTGGTGTAGGTGAAGACGGTGGTGTGGGAATGGAGGTGGCACGAAAGGCAAGGGGAACATCGGGGCAGCTCCTTGGAGGTGGAGGACGGGGTGGCTGAACCGGCGGGACGATGAGATCGACGACGGATCCTCATCCGGTACGATGGATGAGGGACGTCGAGGTGTTGCTGTGGACGACGTTGTCGGGGAAGAAGCTCCGGCTGGGTGGCGGACGGAGCAGGGTGTGGGGTTTCGTCACGGGTTTTCGCGGCCTCGGTGTATGAATGGGTGGGCCGATGGGATGGCAGTGGGGAACCATGGCTCAGAGACGCGCTTGTCCGAAATGTGGGGTAAGTTACGAAAGTACCCCCCACCGATTTGAGGCGGTTCTTTCGGTTCCGGGGTACCACGGGCATTTCACGTGTCGGGATTTCACAGGAGGTGGGAGTTTTCACGCGCGTTGTAATTTCGGAATAGCAAGGCGCGGGTTGAGATGGAGGGAGTTGTCGGAGCACAACGAGACAAAGATATATCTTAAATATTTCGGGCTAACAAGGCGCGGGTTGAAGAGGTGGGAGTTTCGCAGCACGATAGACAGAGACGCTAGCTTCAATTTTCGGCATAACAAGGCGCGGCTTGAAATTTCGGAAGAACAAGCTTAACGTGTACCAAAAAAAGACAATTTGCACCTCAACACGCACAACACACACACAAACACCATTTAGACTAGAGTAAGGTACACATGCATTGCACGCATGAGATTTGGCAACCAAATTATGAATAAATGCCACGTTATAGCATGCATGATGTAGATGTTCGTTTAATTCTTATAGTTCATTTCATTCAAAATCATATATGCATGATGTAGATGTTCGTTTAATTCTTATAGTTCATTTCATTCAAAATCATCTAGTTTTTATAAGAAAGCTAATCTATTTTAAGATTCATGGAATTGTGCGTTGTAAGACATAAAGTAAAAACAAATAAAGGCAAATCATGTAGAAAAACATTTGGGAAATTATGATACGGAAGATTCTAGAACAAATAAGAAGTGCTTGTGTTTTGATGTTTGTGCATTATGCTTAAGTTCAACCATGGAGTCTTCTAGATTATACATGTGGCGAAATCTGGTGGAATCTAGATGATAACCCACGGCCAATAGTGCTCAAATTTGCCATCTTTGGACCTTCGGTTTCGCCTCATCCAACGACCATCTTTGAAAGTTAAAGTTACCCGCTCACAATAAAAAAATTATAATATAATATATAGGGGTATAGATATAGATATGTGATGCGAAAGCCGCCCATCATCTCCAATTACATGCATGGATGCGACATGGGCAAATGATGTCTGCCATCGGTATCTCAAATTCAAATCAGTCTGACCTTATTCAATGTGTATACATTACAACATGCCCGTTTCCAAGGCACACCGCGTGTGGCGACCGATTCTCCGGGTATTAATTCCCAGAAAATGGCCCTTGTGCTCATCAGCCCCAGGATAACTGTTAGCTGATGAGGCACCAACTTGATACAGAAATTCCAAGCAAAATACAACATATGTAGTACAAGACCATTCTGGCCTGTGAGTACAACAAATGGTTTCTAGTGGTTGATGGCGGAAGAGGGTTGTGAATCATCAGTGTCTATGGGGCTCCACTTCCCACGGGAACAGCTGACCAGGTCAACTCCTATCTTCGCGGGGCTGCTATCACCATTACGTGGGTTCCGGGGCTGTCCTCACGGTCGCTCCTCTTCGTGCAAGAAATCTGGCCAAGACAATAGCCAGGGACAAGCCAGTGAGTACTTTGAATGTACTCGCAAAAATTATGAACACAGGAATAATATAAGAACAATGTGTTGAAAATATTCTATGCTCATGACGTCAGTCACAAAAGGTAAATAAATCTCTGATGCATGTAAGCAGGTTATTTATGGAAGTGCAATAACATATTAATAATAAAAGGCACCGATCGGGCGCCTGAAGCGACACCGCATAAAGGGCTTTAAAAGAAATGCCGCAGTCGGGCGTCTGAGCGACAACACATAAAGGGCTTTAAAAGAAATGCCACAGTTGGGCGTCTGAGCGACACCACATAAAGGGCTTTAAAAGAAATGCCACAGTCGGGCGTCTGAGCGACACCACATAAAGGGCCTTAAAAGAAATGCCACAGTCAGGCGTCTGAGCGACACCACATAAAGGGCTTTAAAAGATTTGCCACAGTCGGGCGTCTGAGCGACACCACATACAGGGCTTTAAAAGAGATGCCACAGTCGGGCGTCTGAGCGACACCACATACAGGGCTTTAAAAGAGATGCCGCAGTCGGGCGTCTGAGCGACACCACATACAGGGCTTTAAAATAAATAATCATAGAGAATATACCGGATGTAAAACCATCCCAGGGATATTCGATAATACCAAAATATTACGGGTTAGTCCACAACAAAATAATAATCATCAATATCACATGTCACAAGTTGTAATATCAGTTTTGATTTAACAGTTTCACCTCCGAAGACCGACACTAAGACCGACACTTGACCCCTCCCAGACTGTAATCCTTAACCATGGACACGGCTATTCGAATAGGTTTAATCTCTGCAGAGGGTGTACTCTTTACCCACGAGTAACGGATTCCTTTAGTCCATCGGGACTAATTCCGTCTACGGTCTTTTAAATGAAAACGCACCTGACTGGCACACACCAGCTTAACTCACCAGTGTCTGGAATCACCCACGACACTCGTTAAGCAAAACTCTAAGTGGGGAGGCTACAACCTCGATTAGCATGGGATCACAAAATTTATACCGCGTGCAAAACTGGGGAAGCTACCCCCTCGGCTACAACCGAAAACACCCATGCCCCCTGACCGGATGACTGGCTTTAATCCATGGCCGTGGTACCCTTATCCCGGCCCCTCTGTACGGTGTGTGCTAGAAAGGGGTTGACAAATTACTGAACCGTACTCTACTTGTTGTAGAGACGAGTGGTAGTATGCCACAAGTATGGGGGTTACTGGAACAAGACCCGATCTACGATCGACTCAGGAGGTTTATAGTTTTCTTGCATCACATGTATAACAAATATATTTCAACCAACACAAATCAACACTCATTATATCTTACTATGCCATACCGAACATACCCGTCCCGACGGAGACCGGCGACAAGCTCACGCCTACCCAAGGCAGAGGCTTTCCCGGATTCCTTTTCGGCATGCCTGCAAGATACATGAGGATGATTACCATCACAAGTACACTCATTTCCAACAGCATGGAAATCACTAATATGTATCCATGCAAATGATCATATCACATGAAATAACAAGTCCTACGAAATGAGGTGGTGTTATAAACGTGTCAACGAACACACCAAAAATATTATGCCGGGGTTCAAAATGCTTGCCTTCAATGTGTGGAAAGGCAGGGTGCACTCCAAAACTTTTTGAAAGTTTTCTTCTCTCTCTCCAAGGTCCTATTTTAAATAAATTTGAATTAACACACAAATTCAAAAACAGCACAAAAAGTTGTTTGAAAGTTTTTCAAATAAATCTTAAAATAAACTAGGTTAAATTTGAGAGAGGTAGGAAAAAGAATCAATTCATTTGGAGTTATATTTTAAAAGATATAGCCAGTCAAACATTTGGTCAAAATCTGTTTTTTATATAAAAAATAGAATTAAAAGAAAACGATTCGAAGACACATACACGTCGAAGACGTATCCCGACTATACGCCTCCACTTACTCCAGCGTGGACGCGCGTGGGTCACTGACAGTGGGCCCGCCTGGCCCACTGGTCAGGTTTGACCAGTCGTCCTCCCTCCTCTTCATCTGGCCGAACAGAGGCGGGGCTCCGGCGATCTTCGCCGGCGTTAGGAGGCTCCTCGCGGGCATCCGAGTGCAGGAATGGATCCGCCACTCCTAGGCGGTCCTTCCAGTGGTCGTAGGGTAGCCGGGGGTGGAGGGAGTCGCCGGCGGCGAGCTCCGCGGCAGAGGGGAGGCTTCGGTGGATTTGGGGATTCCGGCCGTGGTGGTTCCTAGCTGTGTCTGGGAGGCTAGGCAGCTCCGCGGGTTCAAGGGGAGGTCGTGATGCGTCGGAACTGACCGGGACGAGGCGGCGGCCGAGCTGACCGGAGAGGTTGAAGACGACCTCCTCGTTTCGATTTGACGACCAAGCGGGTATGAGAAGGACGGCGTGAAGCTGCCTGGGTGCTCGGAGGAGTCCAGGGGCCTCCCTTTATAACATGTCCAAGTCGGTTCGCGGCGGCCGTAGATAAGCTCGCCGGCGAACCGTCCTACTGTACTGCAGGGCGACGTGGCGGTGGCTGGACGGCTCCAGGAGCTACCGACGAACGCTCCACGTTCGAAGGAGGCGAGCTGGCGCGTTGTGGTGGTTTGGGCGGTGCTGCCCATGGCAGTGGCGGATGCGGCCGTAGGCGTTCCGCCAAGAAGCTTGCTGGCAACGCTGCAGGGGGCGAAGAGGCGGTCGGGGCTCTTGGCACGACGTGGCGAGTGGGAAAGGATCAGGATGAGCTCGGGGAAGCTTATCTAGGGGCGCGCTGGCACGGGCACGAGCACGTGCAAAACGCGTGCTCTGCTCGCGCTCCGGGCATGCACGGCGACTGCTCGATGAAATGCTAGGATGGCCAAAACTGTTAGAGAGCTTATGCAAATCCACAGGCCTCGGCTAGAGATCGCTAGTCGGTTACTTGACAACTTGGTTTGGACAGATGGGAAAGTTCACAACACAAACTTACAATCATGCCAAATCTGTCCATGCCCATAGGGTGTTTGACAAAATGCCAGAGGCATCTAGGCAGGTCTTGGAGTGGCCAAATTCCCCAGATCAGTGTCTCTGTGGGTGTATGAGAGGGTGGTGAAGTTAGTTGGCAAAAAGGGAAAACTTGCTAGTGCAAGTTTTGCAAAACTACACTTCTGGGTAGAGAATGAAGGGTATCATCTCATGAACTAAAAATGATCCAATGAATGCATGCTCCTGGACTTAGGGGTTTAGTATGGAGGACTACAAGCATGAGGAAGCACGAGGTTAAAGGAGCAACTTAAGGAGTAGTTGTTGTACAAACCATCATGTTGGACCAGAATGAAGGTGAGGTTGATTCACTCAAAATTTACAAAGAACATCCCTGGGTTTTTGCATATAATGGAATGATATGCTCCTACTGACATCCCATAATTTTGGTGGAAGATAGAAAGGAAAATTTAAATGAGTTGCAGTGCAAAATTGCCCACTGGACCAGAGAAGAAAATTGGGTGTAGAGCTCAAAATATTACATGAAACAAATATATTATTGCACAAAAGTGATTTTGAGACACCACAGGACACCTCCAAATTTTGGTTGGATTTTTAGTTAAATTTATCAAATGATTGTAGTTCAAAAAGAGCTCCAAACTTAAAACAAGTCATTTTAATAAATATAGCCCAGGGTGAAATAATTTAATAAATAATTCTACTGATTAAGAGATGTTTTTAATGAGAGGGCATAGAAGTCCAATATGCTTTTGGAAAGACCCACTTGGGAAAGACTCCTTAATATTAAAGGAAAGGTTCTGAAATCAACAGAAATATACTTGCAGGCAAAATTTTAAACTCTTGGCAAAATTTTAATAACTAAAACTTGGTTAAATTTTTGGGGTGTTACAGTTACTACCCCCCTTAAGAAAAAATCTTGTCCTCGAGATTTGTTAAGAGCCGTTGTGAAAAAAAATACTCCATACGTGTTCGAGCGGTTGTGAGTCTGCTGTCGTGGTGCTGCGTGAATAAAAATAATCCATGAGGGGATAAACGTTGCAGCAACTCAGGGAAAAGAAATCTCATACTAGGATTTTTCGTGGTTACACAAGTTAATCACGAAGAAAACTACTCATACTAGTAGAAACTAAATATTCGACTCGTCGCACAAATTCGAGGTACCATGCATAAGCTACAACGTAATAATAAATGCTGAAATAACAAACACAGCAGTGACGTCTAAAATGAAAATGGTAACTAGACGGGGTCCTGATAAAATGTCTCTGGTAAAAGGGTACTCTCCTCTTCTATCGGAGGAAGTGGATTGGCCAGTCGATGTATGCGTCTCTCCGGGTCGGGCCTCAGTGGTCTGCCGATGGCAATCTGAGGATTTAAATCAGCGAGACTCTGGAGATAGACCATCACTTGCTGGTTCAAATGCTCTTAAGCGATGATGTACTGGATAAGGTTGGCTAGCACTGGGTCTCTCTCAATCCGTCCACCGGGAAAAGATGTTACTCCTCCGGGTGCTGCACGTCTCGGAAAGTAATAATATCCTCGTTCACGGGCATAGGGTACTGCGGATCGAAGGCGAGCAATTGCTTCTTTCGCAGCAGCTTCTATGGCCAGGCGTGGGGTTGGCATAGATTTCCCCACGAAGGAAACTTCCGTTGGATCTTGGTTGGGGTCTACGGGAGGAATGTGTACTGCTGCCCAATATTCCGAGGTGGAAGGGGTGATTCTTGATTTGAACAGCTCGTACTGGGGTGGCTGGGTAGAACCCATGGTACTGCAGGTAAAGTCCCACAATATTTTGACAAAGCTACCTGGGGTTGCATCTGGGGTTCTCAGATAAATACTGGGGCTCGGCATGACAGGAAAACGGTTGTGAGGATGGTGCACAAGGTGTGGGGTGCTTGGTAAGGTCATGAGGTGGCCTTCTTATAGCAATGGAGCTGGGTCATTTTTACCGTGGTGAAAGGTAATAAATTTGCCAGCTTAGCTCCAAAGGTCGGGTCAGTGTCAGAGATACACATATCTCATAAAGAGACGTGTTACTGTGGTTGTCGTCGGGGTTGGTTTTGGTAGCAGTGCCCGGAAAATATGCAACTATGCGCTGACAAAATACGCAAGGCTACTATTAAAACAGAGGTACAACGACAGGCTGCGTTTATATACAAGGTCGCACAATTACAAAGCGAGGATACACTGAAACTCGGTACTACTCGTATGGCTTAATCTACCTCGTTTATGCCTAAACGGGCGTGCCTGGTGGATGATGAGGCTTCTCCATGTGTCTCACTGTTGGGATAAGCCGGAGATGGTGGAGGAACTGCAGGGTCGGGGTAGCGATGATGACCATCATGGGGATTGTTAGCCACAACCCCGTTGGGGTGTGCTCCCAAAAGGCGACGAAGCACTTCTGGGGTCATCAAAGCATCTCGGTTGGTGGCTGGAGCTGACCTCAGGGTCTCGATCAGGTGTCCGAATAGCACGACTGGGTTGTCAGCGTCGGGCTCGTCTTCTCTTCTTGTTGGGGCTCGACGAACCAGCTCTCCTCGAGCTGCGATCAGATCAATAGTGATTTGATCAAACAATGCCTCTAGTGCACTTACATAGTGCACTAGGTGCAACAACGCGGGATCCGTATCGTGATCTCCGTTGGCAACTTGGGGTGGCCTACCATACCCTTCACGCCTGGGGTAGTAGTAGAATGAGCGACAGTTAACTCTGGGCGACAACTGCCGAAGTTGAACTATAGCCTCTCGAGCAGCTAGCTGGATGGCTTGTGGCTCGAAGGAAGTTGTTCTTCCAGTGAACCTGTAGGGGCGTTCTGGAGATAGACCCCTACCGTAGATGTGCACAGTGGCCCAGAATTGACGGCTCTCACCGCTCATGGACCCTTGGTACACAACATATTCTGGAGGCTCCTCTAACGCATAGGCACGATTGGGTGAGGTTTGCGAGTATGGTCACAAAACCTCCAAGGTTGGTTGATGTGGTCTCATTGTGCACGACGGGGCCTGACATTATGGCTCGATTTGGGGTAGAGGCTGTGCTGGGTTGGAGCTAGCGTGCCCTTTTTATAGAAAAAGGGGACGGAGTCTTCCTTCGCACGCTTGTGAAGCAGACATCTTGGGCGCTGGTTACTGGCGTGCGATCGACAGGCTAGGTTGATAGGTTGGGCACCGACTGCCAAAAGTGTCGGGGTCACTATGGCTATCTTGCACGAGAAGCTTGGATGGGGTTTGGTTAAGGTCTGGTGGGTTGGTTTGCCTAAGTTTATCGACCTGGCTAAGATAGGATTAGCCAATGGTCAGCCTGGCTCTGATACCAAGTCTGTGGGGACCGATTCTCCGGGTATTAATTCCCAGCAAATGGCCCTTGTGCTCATCAGCCCCAGGATAACTGTTAGCTGATGAGGCACCAACTTGATACAGAAATTCCAAGCAAAATACAACATATGTAGTACAAGACCATTCTGGCCTATGAGTACAACAAATGGTTTCTAGTGGTTGATGGCGGAAGCGGGTTGTGAATCATCAGTGTCTATGGGGCTCCACTTCCCACGGGAACAGCTGACCAGGTTAACTCCTATCTTCGCGGGGCTGCTATCACCATTACGTGGGTTCCGGGGCTGTCCTCACGGTCGCTCCTCTTCGCACAAGAAATCTGGCCAAGACAATAGCCAGGGACAAGCCAGTGAGTACTTTGAATGTACTCGCAAAAATTATGAACACAGGAATAATATAAGAACAATGTGTTGAAAATATTCTATGCTCATGACGTCAGTCACAAAAGGTAAATAAATCTCTGATGCATGTAAGCAGGTTATTTATGGAAGTGCAATAACATATTAATAATAAAAGGCACCGATCGGGCGCCTGAAGCGACACCGCATAAAGGGCTTTAAAAGAAACGCCGCAGTCGGGCGTCTGAGCGACAACACATAAAGGGCTTTAAAAGAAATGCCACAGTCGGGCGTCTGAGCGACACCACATAAAGGGCTTTAAAACAAATGCCACAGTCGGGCATCTGAGCGACACCACATAAAGGGCTTTAAAAGAAATGCCACAGTCGGGCGTCTGAGCGACACCACATAAATGGCTTTAAAAGAAATGCCACAGTCGGGCGTCTGAGCGACACCACATAAAGGGCTTTAAAAGATTTGCCACAGTCGGGCGTCTGAGCGACACCACATACAGGGCTTTAAAAGAGATGCCACAATCGGGCGTCTGAGCGACACCACATACAGGACTTTAAAAGAGATGCCATAGTCGGGCGTCTGAGCGACACCACATACAGGGCTTTAAAATAAATAATCATAGAGAATATACCGGATGTAAAACCATCCCAGGGATATTCGATAATACCAAAATATTACGGGTTAGTCCACAACAAAATAATAATCATCAATATCACATGTCACAAGTTGTAATATCAGTTTTGATTTAACAGTTTCACCTCCGAAGACCGACACTAAGACCGACACTTGACCCCTCCCAGACTGTAATCCTTAACCATGGACACGGCTATTCGAATAGGTTTAATCTCTGCAGAGGGTGTACTCTTTACCCACGAGTAACGGATTCCTTTAGTTCATCGGGACTAATTCCGTCTACGGTCTTTTAAATGAAAACGCACCTGACTGGTACACACTAGCTTAACTCACCGGTGTCTGGAATCACCCACGACACTCGTTAAGCAAAACTCTAAGTGGGGAGGCTACAACCTCGATTAGCATGGGATCACAAAATTTATACCGCGTGCAAAACTGGGGAAGCTACCCCCTCGGCTACAACCGAAAACACCCATGCCCCCTGACCGGATGACTGGCTTTAATCCATGGCCGTGGTACCCTCATCCCGGCCCCTCTGTACGGTGTGTGCTAGAAAGGGGTTGACAAATTACTGAACCGTACTCTACTTGTTGTAGAGACGAGTGGTAGTACAAAACAAGTATGGGGGTTACTGGAACAAGACCCGATCTACTGTCGACTCAGGAGGTTTATAGTTTTCTTGCATGACATGTATAACAAATATATTTCAATCAACACAAATCAACACTCATTATATCTTACTATGCCAAACCGAACATACCCGTCTTGATGGAGACCGGCGACAAGCTCACGCCTACCCAAGGCAGAGGCTTTCCCGGATTCCTTTCCGGCATGCATGCAAGATACATGAGGATGATTACCATCACAAGTACACTCATTTCCAACAGCATGGAAATCACTAATATGTATCCATGCAAATGATCATATCACATGAAATAACAAGTCCTACGAAATGAGGTGGTGTTATAAACGTGTCAACGAACACACCAAAAATATTATGCCGGGGTTCAAAATGCTTGCCTTCAATGTGTGGAAAGGCAGGGTGCACTCCAAAACTTTTTGAAAGTTTTCTTCTCTCTCTCCAAGGTCCTATTTTAAATAAATTTGAATTAACACACAAATTCAAAAACAGCACAAAAAGTTGTTTGAAAGTTTTTCAAATAAATCTTAAAATAAACTAGGTTAAATTTGAGAGAGGTAGGAAAAAGAATCAATTCATTTGGAGTTATATTTTAAAAGATATAGCCAGTCAAACATTTGGTCAAAATCTGTTTTTTTATAAAAAAAATAAAACAGAATTAAAAGAAAACGATTCGAAGACACGTACACGTCGAAGACGTATTCCGACTATACGCCTCCACTTACTCCAGCGTGGACGCACGTGGGTCACTGACAGTGGGCCCGCCTGGCCCACTGGTCAGGTTTGACCAGTCGCCCTCCCTCCTCTTCCTCTGGCCGAACAGAGGCGGGGCTCCGGTGATCTTCGCATGCGTTAGGCGGCTCCTCGCGAGCATCCGAGTGCAGGACTGGATCCGCCACTTCTAGGCGGTCCTTCCGGTGGTCGTAGGGTAGCCGGGGGTGGAGGGAGTCGCCGGCGTCGAGCTCCGCGGGGGAGGGGAGGCTTCGGTGGATTTGGGGATTCCAGCCGTGGTGGTTCCTAGATGTGTCTGGGAGGCTAGGCAACTCCGCGGGTTCAAGTGGAGTCGGACGGTGGCGTTTGGGAGGGCAGGGGAGGTCGTGATGCGTCGGAACTGACCGGGACGAGGCGGCGGCCGAGCTGACCGGAGAGGTTGAAGACGACCTCCTCATTTCGATTTGACGACCAAGGGGGTACGAGAAGGACGGCGTGAAGCTGCCTGGGTGCTCGGAGGAGTCCGGGGGCCTCCCTTTATAGCATGTCCAAGTCGGTTCGCGGCGGCCGTAGATAAGCTCGCCGGTGAACCGTCCTACTGTACTGGAGGGCGACCTGGCGGTGGCTGGACGGCTCCAGGAGCTACCGACGAACGCTCCACTGTCGAAGGAGGCGAGTTGGCACGCTGTGGTGGTTTGGGCGGTGCTGCCCATGGCGGTGGCGGATGCGGCCGTAGGCGTGCCGCCAAGAAGCTTGCTGGCAACACTACAGGGGGCGAAGAGGCGGTCGGGGCTCTTGGCGCGGCGTGGCAAGTGGGAAAGGATCAGGATGAGCTCGGGGAAGCTTATCCAGGGGCGCGCTGGCTCGGGCGCGAGCACGTGCAAAACGTGTGCTCTGCTCGCGCTCCGGGCATGCACGGCGACTGCTCGACGAAATTCCAGGATGGCCAAAACTGTTAGAGAGCTTATGCAAATCCACAGGCCTGGGATAGAGATCGCTAGTCGGTTACTTGACAACTTGGTTTGGACAGATGGGAAAGTTCACAACACAAACTTACAATCATGTCAAATCTGTCCATGCCCATAGGGTGTTTGACAAAATGCCAGAGGCATCTAGGCAGTTCTTGGAGTGGCCAAATTCCCCAGCTCAGTGTCTCTGTGGGTGTATGAGAGGGTGGTGAAGTTAGTTGGCAAAAAGGGAAAACTTGCTAGTGCAAGTTTTGCAAAACTACACTTCTGGGCAGAGAGTGAAAGGTATCATCTCATGAACTAAAAATGATCCAATGAGTGCATGCTCCTGGACTTAGGGGTTTAGTATGGAGGACTACAAGCATGAGGAAGCACAAGGTTAAAGGAGCAACTTAAGGAGTAGTTGTTGTACAAACCATCATGTTGGACCAGAATGAAGGTGAGGTTGATTCACTTAAAATTTACAAAGAACATCCCTGGGTTTTTGCATATAATGGAATGATATGCTCCTATTGACATCCCATAATTTTGGTGGAAGCTAGAAAGGAAAATTTAAATGAGTTGCAGTGCAAAATTGCCCACTGGACCAGAGAAGAAAATTGGGTGTAGAGCTCAAAATATTACATGAAACAAATATATTATTGCACAAAAGTGATTTTGAGACACCACAGGACACCTCCAAATTTTGGTTGGATTTTTAGTTAAATTTATCAAATGATTGTAGTTCAAAAAGAGCTCCAAACTTAAAACAAGTTATTTTAATAAATATAGCCCAGGGTGAAATAATTTAATAAATAATTCTACTGATTAAGAGATGTTTTTAATGAGAGGGCATAGAAGTCCAATATGCTTTTGGAAAGACCCACTTGGGAAAGACTCCTTAATATTAAAGGAAAGGTTCTGAAATCAACAGAAATATACTTGCAGGCAAAATTTTAAACTCTTGGCAAAATTTTAATAACTAAAACTTGGTTAAATTTTTGGGGTGTTACACCACGCAGATCTCCGTTATATTCATGCATGCATGGGTTTTAAACATCAGGATCTCTTATTCAAATATTTAAATTCAACTTTACATTGATTATGACCTCACCTAGTCTCGTGCATGCATGCACACACACTACCAGTCAACATTATCTATCGCACGCTTGCAATCTTTTTCTTCAGATCGGTCTCCCATGAAGGCACACACCCACACACATCCCCCTCTCCCTCATACTGGGCATTCTTTATCTCTCACGCGTGCATGCGCAATGATCGAGGTTCCTCTATGTATGTGTGTATATATCTAGGTCTTTCATAGTTTTCCACACAAACCGATCAATCGATATATCCAGTGAGGTCTCACCCTCTTTCCCACGTCCACATCAATCAATCTATACCTCTCCAACGTCCACATCGATCAATCTATACCTCTCTATATAGGATTAACATAAATAGCTAATACACCCACATTAATTATACATCCAACGTCCCCCTCTCATCATCCATGCCTTCCGCTTCATCTCTCAGATGCGTGCACAATGGCGAAGATAGGGGGCAGTAAGGGCCCTGCCCCGCCCCATAACATCACTATATATCGAGGCTAATATGAATTGACCCTCCTCGTAAAGGATTAGCAATGCTTGGCCCCCTAGCTCATTTATTTTTCATGGCTCCGCCACTGCGTGCAACAGCGCACGTGTTCGCCCCCTCTCTCTAAATATCGATCTCGCACTTGTGCATTCCTTCATAGTCTCCCTCCACTCGGCCCCTCGCACCATCTTCTAGCCCCCCACCGGATTTTGCCACATGTACAATCTAGCAGACTCCATGGTTGAACTTAAGCATAATGCACAAACCTCAAAACAATAGTGGTTCTCTTTTGTTCTAGAATCTTCTGTATCATAACTGCCCAAACTTTTTTTCTAGTTGAATTGCCATTATTTGTTTTCACTTTATGCTTTACAACACACAATTCCATGAATCATAAAATAGATTAAGGGCTTCTTTGATTCAAAGGATTCTCAAAGGAATTTTGGAGGATTCTAATCATTAGGAATTTTTCCTATCTTGGTTGTTTGATTCGTAGGATTGTAAACCATAGGAATTTTTCCATATGATTCATTTGCATTAGATTTCATAGGAAACATCCCATCCACTCAAACCTCTTTGAAAGAATTCTGCATTTTTTCTATGCACAGTCAAACACTCGTACAATCCTGTAGGATTCAATATGACATTCCACTATAATCCCATGTTTTTCCTATTCACGCGTTCTTAGCTTTTTTATAAAAACTAATTTGATTGTGAATGAGATGAACTATAAGAATTAAACGAAGGGCTACATCACGAATATATGACTAAGAGCTTACATGCTATAGTGTGGTATGTATTCATAATTTGGTTGCAAAATCTAATGCGTGCAATGCACGTGTAAATTACTAGTACTTCGAGTATGTGCAAAACACGTAAATTAGAATACCAATGGCACACTACACAGTGTCTCTCTTACAGTTCATGAAGCCACGTGGCACATGTGGAGGCGTTGTCGCGACCTCCTTGTGTGGATTGATCACAGTGACGTGTTGCTGGTTCCAGAAGAATGTACTCGTCCTCCCTGAGCCATACTGGCGGTACATGCACGAAGCGAAGATGTGCACGCACGCCACGCACGCACTCATTCCCTCACACGCACACGTGGGTACACGGGCGAACGCAATTTTGTACCAAGATCCACCCCATGTGATAATTTGACGCGTGTAAAGTCGTTCACTTCATTGATGGTCAATTAATACAGCGCATGCAAATTGAGTGGACGTGAGGGCGGAAGAAAGACATTATTACTCCACTGCGTGCATGCGAGTAGTTAAATCGTGGGTTGCTAGTAGTACTTCCATTGGTCTCCTTCGTATTTTGTGCCAATTTTTGAGAGTAACATAACATTTACGCATTTGAGCAGTGTAGTACTTGAAATTTATGTTCCGCTAAACTCATCGGGAGCCGTTTCGGCCCTCGAAACCAAAACCATCAATTAATCTTTACCTTGTTCCCATCACATTCGAAAGCCTGCTCACACCTACTAGTACGTACCAAACCTGAACGTGTTCCCACTATGCAGTTATTAGTACTACTAGTGCTAGTACTTAGGTTATAAAAAGGGGAACTACCTAACCTAAAATTACTCTACCTTTCCTCCTCATAAGTGCTTCTTCTTCGTCCGTCATTGCCATGGCCGGTGAGCAGAGCTCTAGGTCGAGAACTACTCGTAACAAGGGAGCGGCAACCAAGGCTGTGGAAAAAAAAGAGAGGGCTCGCCGCCACGTAGAGACCTCGAAAGATCTCTCATGGGCAGGCGATGGCTCCCAGGAGCACCCTAGCCGCGGAGGTAAACATGCCAAGCCGGCGGAGCTGGAGTCGTTATCCGCGACGACATGCCCGATCAGCTCAAGAAGCACCTCAATAGGCAGAAGGAGTGCATCCAAGGCTTGATGGAGTTGCTGACAGAGAGCCTCGACGACATGCCCGCTGAGCTCAATCAGCAGGGGGAGTTGACCACCGGCTTGGTGATGCTGCTGAAGAAGAGCATTGCCTCGGAGAAGAAGGCGACCGGCGAAATCCTACGACTTCAGGAGGACAAGGCGAAGCTCTGCCACGAGATCGACCTGTTGAAGGAGAAGAACGCCGGCTGGAAGAAGCTGCATGAGAATAGTAGTTCCTCGATGAAGATGTTGCAGGCCCTCGTCATGGAACAGAAGGAGGAGTTGGCGAAGCACCGCATCGAGCACCCGGCTACTGTCAAGGTATGTAATGTGGCCGTGGAACAGATGATGAAGGCTCGCGTCGAGAAATCCCGCGTCATGGACAGAATGAAGAAGATGGCGGAGGAGACGCGCAAGGAGATGGAGGTCGTGGAGGCGATGAAGAAGCAGTTATGAATCCGCGGCGAATTAGATCATTTGGGGTGATAATCTTCCTTCATCTTTTGCTGCTGTGTATCATCTTTTGCTTCGGGTGTTTTGCTGCACGTGTCACGTTCTCTGCGAGGCATGAATAGAACAATGGTTTTTGTTTTTTGAGGGAATGAATAGAACAATGCTAACAATGAGATGACTAGAAAATTAGATCATTTTTTATCTCCATATGGCACTGGGCTGCCGTGTTTCGTGCTCCTCCGTCGCAGTACTACTCCAGTGGAAAACTTGAGTATACCGCACGGTTCTTTGCTCCTCCTCGATCATGTCATCGGCCCATTTATACGAGCAGTCAAATCACAAGGCCCCGCCTTCCAGCAGTAATGAGCCGTCAAATCACAAAGGTCCTCGCCTCTCGTGAAACCGACCAAGCTAGACTGCCCCGCCCTCTAGCCTTTTAAAAAATGTATACTTTTGTACATCAGTAGTATCGATGGATTGTGCCATGGAGCAAAACTTGAAATTAAAAAAAAGGTGGTACATATAGAGAGCGCTCGTCGCCAATTTATACATATAGTACTATTAAAAAGGCTAGTCACAATAATGGTGTCCAACACAACCCACCCCTCAAATAAAACTAAGCACCCTGGAATTCTTTGACAAAACTAAGCACCCTGAAATTCTTTGACAACTAAACTGCTGGCTATATGATGTTGGCCATATATATTGTACGTATATAATGTGAATTAACGAGTGGTAGTACTATACCAACTAAAAGATGAAATGTAAGAAATACTAGTATGTACTTATTGAAGAGTTAAAGTAACAAGAAGAAACATAACATAGTTCTACTGGGGGCTCAGCACAACACACCCCTCAAATTAAATTAAGCACACCTAAAATTAAACTTTGCAACTATTCCGGTAGACACTGCATTAGAACCACCATGAGCAACGACACTGCCACCTTACCCGGAGTCCTCGTCCACGTCCTCGACTTCGTCCTTGTCCCTCTTCCTCTTGGCCGATACTTGTTTGCTTGAACCACCAACTTGGCTGTTGCTCTTCATCCAACCCATGTAGATATTGAAACAAAGGTAGCCATCCATTGCAGCGTACTGGATGTGGTCTATATCTAGTACATTCCGCTGCCATGCATGATGATGAAACGTGTATGGAGGTTTCTCCAGTTTACCGTACGAAGGATGAACCATGGCTCCTGCCAGGGTCAGCATTGAAGGCTGACGAGAGGACACCAGCCGATTCTTTTGGAGGTCGAAGGTGTTTCCTACAACGAGGCCTATCCGACGCAGGACTTCTTTGTCGTTACCAAAGTCTACAGTAACGAATTTGACTAGGTTGCTCTCAAGGAAGTCCTTAAAATCCTGGCACTCAACGTCGGCATGGCATATGTGGTAGACCAAGCATAAGTCATGCACACAAACCTGGATCACGGCGGGCTTCTTCCTCTCTTCGTCCTTTAGATCCTTCTCTCGTCCCATGACTGTGGTGTACTCAACATCTAGCCCGGCGACCCACTCATCATGTGAGTCTTCGAACATGCGCCTGAAGCGAGAAAGGCATCCTTTCACTGTCGCGGAAGAACGGGTGTAGATGACGTCAAACTCATCGCCGGTGATGGTTCTAACCTTGTACTCACCGCCGATCGGGGAGATTTGGGACGCCATGGATTTGGGAGAAGGGTTAGGATTAGTGGAACTGCCGTAATGTGAATGGACGGGATGACTGGGAGCGAACCGCCGTAGTATTAAAGGACGTGCGGGGACGAGTAGGAGCGAACTGCCAGCATGCGAACTGCAGGGTAGTGGCTTTCCATTCTCCCATGATACGGTCTTCCGAGAGCCCTTGGATCGGATATCGAATGGTTGCATGGCATGATTCTAGACCAATGGGTGAATATCCATCCTGGAGGGTTATTCTGCAAATTTTCAGCAACCTAGCATGCGACCGTTTGATCTCAGATCCAAGGGCTGCCAGCAGCCCGTATCATGGTCGCGCCTACCACGACCGTCGCGTCGCTCGCGCGGTCGCGCCCTTGGAGATTTAACACGGTGCGTTAGGGTATCTGATGTTGGCATGTCATACATAGTCATCACTTAGTCACTCATACTACAACAAGGTTGGCTATAAGGTTGGCTATAAGTGTATTTTTTACTCCTCTCTTTCTCTTTCTTCGTACTCCCTCGGTCCCATAATATAATAACATTTTTGACACTAGTGTAGTGCCAAAAACGTTCTTATATTATGGGACACATGAGAATACTAGTATTTATTGCATTTGCCAAGGAGTGACCTCTTCCAATGAAATGGTGTTGCTAAGTTTGCTTCATTTAATTAGCTATAGACTCAAAATTGTCTTTTCACCTAGGTACACGCGCTTAGCACCAATTCTTCCTTGGGTCACCAAACTAGTCTCTCTCTTCTTGATTAACTTGCCACATCAGACTTTATGCCTATGTGGCAAGCTTAAGCACCTGTAGGAGCAAGTAAGGTGCCCGTCCGTTGCACGGAAGAGTGAAATGCATTGATCGGGGTGTTGTTTATTTTGACAAAGGATGTGGGGGTCATCTCATGTGCAACCGGGTCGACGTGTCAAGCACAAAATAATAGTGCAGAACAGGAGGGGGGACGCACCCCACTCATACCGGCCCAGTGTTAGTAATGAACAATGAGACGTCAAATCACAATGCCGCACCTTCCCAGACGGACGAAGCAACCATTATTTCACACTTCGGTTCGACATCATCTCAAACCACGTACTAGTATTGCTTCTGCCTCAAGAGGGACACGCGCATGGCCTTGGTACATCTTGACACGTGGGACCGCATGACAGGCCATGCTCCCCCGCCGATCGCTGGGTAACCTCATTTTTACTATACTTCCTTCGGATCGGTTTACTACATGGCATGCACGTCGTTCTAGGTTGAGAATTTAACTGGCTATATATATGTGATGAACAGTACGCTAGCCTTTTAAAAAATGTATACTTTTGTACAGTAGTACTCCACTATCGATGGATTGCGCCATGGAGCAAAATTGAAATTTTAAAAAAAGGTGGTACATATAGAGAGCGCTCTTTGCCAAATTATGCATATAGTACTATTAAAAAAGCTAGTACGTGCTTAATTGGGGTGCTAAATTCTATTAAAGAAATACTAGTACTAGTATGTACATACTGAAGAGTTAAAGTAACAAGAAGAAACATAACATAGTTCTGCTGGGGGCTCAGCACAACACACCCCTCAAATTAAACTAAGCACACTTGAAATTAAACTATGCAACTAATCTGGTAGACAATGCATTAGAAGTTTAGAACCGCCATGAGCAACGACACTACCACCTTACTCGGAGTCCTCGTCCACGTCCTCGACTTCGTCCTTGTCCCTCTACCTCTTGGCCGATACTTCTTTGCTTGAACCGCCAACTTGGTTGTTGCTCTTCATCCAACCCTTGTAGATATTGAAACAAAGGTAGCCATCCATTGCAGCATAGTGGATGTGGTCTATATCTAGTACATTCCGCTGCCATGCATGATGATGAAACGTGTAATGAGGTTTCTCCAGTTTGCGGTACGAAGGATGAACCATGGCTCCTGCCAGGGTCAGCATTGAGGGCTGACGAGAGGGCACCAGCCGATTCTTCTGGAGGTCGAAGGGGTTGCCTACAATGAGGCCTATCCGACGCAGGACTTCTTTGTCGTTCTTAAAGTCTACAGTAACGAATTTGACTATTTTGTCCTCGAGGAAGTTCTTAAAATCCTGGCACTCAACATCGGCGTGGCATATGTGGTAGACCAAGCAAACGTTATGTACGCAAACCTAGATCACGGCGGGCTTCTTCCTCTCCTCGTCCTTTAGATCCTTCTCTCATCCCACGACTGTGGTGTACTCAACATCTAGCCCAGCGACCCACTCATCATCTGAGTTTTTGAACATGCGTCTGAAGCGAGAAAGGCATCCTTTCACCGTTGTGGAAGTACGGGTGTAGATGACGTCGAACTCATCGCCGGTGATGGTTCTAACCTTGTACTCACCGCCGATCGGGGAGATTTGGGACGCCATGGATTTGGGAGGAGGGTTAGGATTAGTGGAACTGCCGTAATGTGAATGGACGGGATGACTAGGAGCGAACCGCCGTAGTATTAAAGGATGTGCGGGAAAGAGTAGGAGCGAACTGCCAGCGTGCGAATGGCAGGGTAGTGGCTTTCCATTCTCCCATGATACGGGCTTCTGAGAGCCCTTGGATCTGAGATCGAACGGTTGCATGGCGTGATTCTAGACCTATGGGTGAATATCCTATCCTGGAGGGTTATTCTTAAAATTTTCAGCAACTTAGCATGCGACCGTTTGATCTCAGATCCAAGGGCTGCCAGCAGCCCGTATCATGGTCGCACCTACCATGACCGTCGCGTCGCTCACGTGGTCGCGCCCTTGGAGATTTAACACGGTGCGTTAGGCTATCTGATGTTGGCATGTCATACATAGTCATCACTTAGTCACTCATACTACAACAAGGTTGGCTATAAGTGTATTTTTTTACTCCTCTCTATCTCTTTCTTCGTACTCCCTCCGTCCCATAATATAAGAACGTTTTTGACACTACCTAGTGTAGTGTCAAAAACGTTCTTATATAATGGGACACAGGGAGTACTAGTATTTATTGCATTTGCCAAGGAGTGACCTCTTCCAATGAAATGGTGTTGCTAAGTTTGCTTCATTTAATTAGCTATAGACTCAAAATTGTCTTTTCACCTAGGTACATGCGCTTAGCACTGTTTCTTCCTTGGGTCATCAAACTAGTCTCTCTCTTCTTGATTAACTTGCCACATCAGACTTTATGCCTTTGTGGCAAGCTTAAGCACCTGTAGGAGCAAGTAAGTACAATAGTGCGCTTTACTTGACATTTTTGCATATGTGGAGGAAAGAGAGGCAAGGAAAAAGTGGAGAAGTGGGCTCTTATGCAAGAGCCAGCCTCTACTACTACATGGTGGAGCATTGGGAGAGGCACCTGTATGGAGGTGGTCAGGAATCAGGAGACTCACATCGGTCGTAGCGCCGCAGTTAAAATGATAATGGCAAGTCAAATCACGGGGGCCCACCTATCCAGCAGTAACTCGCTGTCAAAGCACACAGCCCTACGTTTGCAGCAGCCTACTCCCTCGTCTTCTCGCGTCTCTGTCGAACCGACTAGGCGAAACTGTCCCGCCGCCTACCGGCCAGGAAAAGCCCCGCCCTCGACTTTTAAATAGTATACAGTATACTAATTTTGTATCCATGGATTGCGCCCGCGCCATGGAGCAAAGCATCTAGAAAACGGCGGTACACATGTACGGAGTACACAGCACGCACGTCGCGTTCGCGTCGCACCCCAGACGGTCGGTCGGTCTGGCACGCTCCTCTCCAAATGAAACGCGCGTCATATTGTGTTCGCACACACATGTGGGACGGCTATTGAGAACCGACCATAGGCACACTCCCCGGCCCCGCAAGTCGGGTGACTTAATAGAAGAGGGAGACGAGCGATAGTACTAGAGAAGTGTTGTACTACGTTGGTGCCTGGACGAACCCTCCAAGACATGGAAGATCAGTTCATCCATGCATGTGACCAGACTCCAGCAGACACGCCTGGATTGGCTATCATCTACATATCGTGCAGGCTGTGTTGTACATGGCTGTAGTTGTGGTGAGAAATCTAAAAAAAAGTTTCTTGTCATCTCGCAAAATTATGTGTCATGTGCTTCGGATCACTGCGAGGGTTAAACAACGACAACTGAGTTGGGCTAGTCATTGGGGGCACATGCATGAACAGTGACTACTCGGCTGCCATCTAGGTCAAGCCGGCTATGTTAATTAGACATCTATCGACGAACCCCTTTTCTACGAGTTTATCTTTAATTTGAGCTTTGTTCCTCGTCTAGTTTGTCCGTCGGGATTCATGTTGTCTCCTTTGGGCAGTGAGGTTATGATTTCTTGTCATGTGGTATTTTTTCGTGTTATATGTTATAATCCGGCGCTTCAGATCAAAATGACGACAACTGCGCCTCCGGGCCACGTGCATGAAGACTTCTCAACAGTCATTGACGAGGTCAAGCCGGCTCCGATAGACAAAAGAAAACTAAGTACTACTCCACTATATAGGCAGGAGCCTCCGTGCTTGCTTGCTAGTGTTGCTCTCTTCACACCGTCTCGGCCTCTCCAGATCTAAACACGACAGCGGTGGCGACACTCTCTCTCTCTCTCTCTGCTCACCGCTGGTCACAAATCCAGCCGGATCCTCTCCGCCGGGGAAGGTGAGAAGGTGCAACATTCACGCGGTCGTCCTCGGCGACGGCTCTTACCCACTGCTGGGCGCGTCCCGATCAGCCTGCCTTGCCGTTCTCTCCCAAGCACCGCTGGCGAGGGAGGGCCTCCGACCTCTTCTTCCTCGCTACCGTAGTGTGGGCAGATCCGGCCTCCCGACGCCCACCTAGCGACATCCCGACGACCATCAGGTATAACTTCCTTCGAAACCGGCCTTGATCTACTTCCCGAGCTCCTGACGTCGCTGCATTTATAACTTTTACTATTTCTGAGGCCCCCTCGTAGATAGGATCGATCGGCTGTTCGAAAACCACCTAATTTTTTTACGTTTAAGAGGTAAAACTAGTTCATGCACTCGAATCTAGTACTACTTGGTTCAAACAAGGAAGAAAGGGGGTGGGGTGGGGGAGGATTTGTTACCTGAATCTAGGACTTGGTCGAAAGAGGAAATAATGGGCGCGAAAAGTAGCAGAGACTGGCTATCCAACTGGTCTCTAGGTCTAATAGGGAAATAAAGGGAAACGCAGTACAAACTCAATATAAACCCGATCTATTGGTTGAAAAAGAAAAGAAAGTGGGGACTGGGGGACAAGTCAACAGAGTAAGTCCAGCACTAGATTTGCTAGCCTCACACAGTATAAGGTGGCTATACCGAACAAAAATGGGACCAACCCAGATATCCTGTTCTGATGTTTGTTGCCCCGAGCCACTCTTATGTAATGCCACTAGTAAAATGTAGCAGTCGCACTGTTAAAAGTAAGGACACATTAAACCAATGTTGTTTTCAATGTAATGCCTCCAGTAATATGAATCAATGGCACTTCTTTACATGTCCTGCTAAAATTTCCCATTAAGATAAGTTGGTTCTTTTCGTTAGAAATGCAACTGTCCTGGTCCGCCTACTCTCCCGTGCCCAAAGTAATGTCGTATTTAACGGTTGTCATAGTTAATCCTGATGCCCACACTAATATCTAGCAATGCCACTGCTTTAGAAATTGCTACTGTCCTTGTAGGATTTCCATTCAGATAAGGAACATGCTTCTTTTCATTTGATGCATGTTTCATCACTTGTTACTTGTTAGTCACCCTCCTTTCCACCTTTTTTGTGCAAACAGAGATATACATTTCACTCTCGATCTTAGTTGAACTACACAAATGATATCCAAATTATAGTTGAGCATTCCAGGAGCTTCACAACCAACCTTGATGTTGCTCAATTTTATAGCAACTAATGAAGAAGAAGCTCTGTGGGTTTCGTTTTCTAATGGAAATGGAACCGGGGCTGGAGCCCTTTTCTTAAAAAAATTGAAGAAGAAGCTGCTAGCTCACGGGACATTGCTTCATTTTAGGTGAACTGCACCAAAAGGTCCCATGAATTGAATCATCCATGTTGGTGGCTGAAAGAGCCAGCTTCAGCATCCCAGTCTAAGCACCCCCAGCCTCCATCCTTGTGACGGACGGTACACCTCGTTTTCCACCTGCTCAACCCTAGTGTCACTGATAAAATGAAGTAATAATACAGTTAAAATAGAGCGAGTGTCATCTCTATCATTTCATTTCCAATGTAGATAAAGAAAGTGCTTCTCTTTGTTAAAGTATGTTTCATCAACTAGTCCCATTGTTAATGTTTAAGCGTT
The DNA here is from genome assembly GCF_002162155.2 of Triticum dicoccoides. NCBI lineage: Eukaryota > Viridiplantae > Streptophyta > Magnoliopsida > Poales > Poaceae > Triticum > Triticum dicoccoides. The sequence continues at coordinate 44,185,206 of NC_041387.1, read as the reverse complement.
TCTGCAAACTGGGGTGCTTAATTTTAGTTGATATGTACAAAAATAGAGATTTGAATGTCTCAAGGCGCCTCCTTGTACTACTGATGTACACTGATGTTCATCACTGGCAGAAGGTGTATCTGGGAGACTTGGGACGATGTCCAGTATGAGGCGTCGCAGGGCCCATCTCGCCCTCGCAGCATGGCATACTATGATACTATCGCAATATTTTCTTCTATTTATTTTGTGTGTTTCATCAACTAGTGCCACTATAATGTAATCACGCTTTTTCATTATCTGTGCAAATAGGGTTATTCAGCTGCATTTTGGTGGAACAGCACAAATGTACGTATAGAACCAGCATATATGCAGAGTGCGATGTGTGCCAAGTAAAAATTACCGACACCAACCATGCTGCATGCACGCATTGGCATCCACCACAACCAGTGGGATGTGTGGCGCTCTATGTGAACGGATCTTTCTCGGCAGCAAATCCTCTAACCAAATACTAGTAGCTTATATTGGCAATTTTCTAGGGAGTACTCTTTTCTGAAAGAAGCACCAATCTATTTTTCTTTATTTGTACACTGTGTCACAACTTTGACCCAAAGGTCCAGAGCTATTTTAGGGTGATTGGCGTAGTACTCGGAGACTGATTGTAAGCATGATTTTCATTAGCTGTCACACTAATTGTAAGCATGAGCAGGTGGAAGATTAGGTTAGTGCGAAGCTTACCTTAAACCCTATCGCCGCCGTTGAAACGAGGCGAGCGTCGAGGGAACCGTGGAGAACGTCGGGGAAGCGACATCGCGCCATCCGGCCTCCTCTTGCGGTGGGAGAACGAATACTCCTGTGGCTCCGTCTGGCTCTGCACCCTCACGAACGGCACACCATACTCGATTGATTCGTTATCCTCTGGGTGCTCGACCTTCGACCTGTACGCCCACCACCTCCGCCTGACTGTCGCCTCGGCGAATCTGTCTGCTCCATCGCCCATAGGAGATACTCGATGAACTCGGAGGACTGCGGCGTGACTGCGCCGAGGAGTACATGTACATCGCCGCCCTCATTGCCGCCGTCTCGCTCTTTCGCATACATTGCCACATGGCCTGCACCGTCCTCGAAATCTCCCACTCATTGTCAAACCAACTAAGGATCTCCTTCAACCTGGCTAACTTTGCCTGGTCTCCGCCGGCGATCTGCCTGATTCGCTGCTGCATCCTCTCCATAGATGTCGTTCTGAGTGGTCCGGTGCTAGCTTTGGAAGATGGGGGGAGAGACGGTGGTCTTGCAATAGAGAAGAGGGAGAGGAGAGGAGGTGGTTTTGGAATGGAGATGATGGAGAGGAGAGGAGGTGGTTTTGCAATGGAGAGAAGATCAGATGAGGGAGAGGCGAGACGGTGGTTTTGGAATGGAGATG
>NC_041387.1:44178867-44183427 GCF_002162155.2 Triticum dicoccoides | reverse complement strand
AGGTGGTTTTGCAATGGAGATGATGGAGAGGAGAGGAGGTGGTTTTGCAATGGAGAAGATCAGAAGAGGGACAGGCGAGACGGTGGTTTTGGAATGGAGATGATGGAGAGGAGAGGAGGTGGTTTTGCAATGGAGAAGATCAGAAGAGGGAGAGGCAAGACGGTGGTTTTGGAATGGAGATGATGGAGAGGAGAGGAGGTGGTTTTGCAATGGAGAAGAGGGACAGGAGCGTATGGCAGCGATTTAGGATTGGGCGAGAGGGCCGGCGCGGTGTGACTGGATCAAAATCAAAATCAAATTACCCTTCAATTAAGAAAGCGACCCCACATTAACTAGTCTCCCTTTTATTTTGGGTCATAATTGACCATCATTTTTGCACATAAAATATATGTTATACGTTGCAAAAATAATATAATTTCAAAGTACATTCAGATACGAACCAAACGATACAATTTTTGGTGACATGCATTCACATTTTGCTTGTCACATACAGTACGTGGTCAAACTTTGACCCAAAATACGCAAAATAACAAAAAAATACTTCCAAGACCAGCGCCGCTCTTCCGCTCTTCTCCTGTTCCAATCTAAATCCACCGCCGCTCCTCTCTTGTTCCAATCTAAATCCAGCGCCGCTCCTCTCCTCTTCCATTTCAAAACCACCGCCCCTCCTCTCCTGTTCTAGTCCAAAACCAGCGTCGCTCCTCTCCCATTCTAATCCAAAACCAGCGCTGCTCCTCTCCTCTTCCATTCAAAAACCACCACCGGCGAGTGAAGGTGTTGTGGAGAAGTAGATCGATGGAGGAGTACAACCGATACGTGAGGATCACAGACGGCGACCCTGTGAAGCTAGCTAGGATGTTGGAGATACAGTCTTGGTTTGACAACAAGGACCAACTAGCGGCGACGGCGACATCCATGGCCAAATATCTGCAACAGAGCGAAAAGGCAGCGATACTCCCGGAGGGAGTCGCGCCGGAGTACATAGAGTTGCTCCTCTGGGCCATGGAGCAAACAGATTCACTGAATCCGATCGTGAGGGAGCGGTGGTGCGAGTGTCGATCCCAGATGGAGCATCCACCAGAGATTGAAGGATCGAGCATCTACAGGGTGCCGTTTGTGAGGGTGTCTTGACAGAGCGAGCCAGTGGAGTCTTCGTAGATCGAACCCAACTACAAGAGGAGAAAAGAAGTTGGCCCGACGACGCTTCCCCGCCATCCTCTCCCTCGCCGTTCACATTGTCTCATAGGGCGGTTGTCTGCCGCTGAGGAATAGGAGGGGACTGCCCCCAGCCCAATAGTTGGGCAGGTTGTGAATTGTCAGGAGGAACTTAGGGTTGTCAGTATTTGCAAGTTGTGTATTTTGTTCTGTGTTGTGTATTTTGAGACTACTTTTAGATATGAATGTCTTTTGAATTTCAGATTTGCAGTATTGAGCATATGAAGAATTTTATGAATTCTATAGATCTATTTTTAGCACTTAAAAAATGTAGTTTCATAGGCGTATAAAAGTGCAGACGAGAAGAAACTGCAAGTTTCAGTTTCAGATAAGAAACTGCAAGTTCAGTTTCAGATAAGAAACTGCAACTTTCAGAGGCATAGCATTTATATTAACACGGCCTTTTCAAACAGGGTTAACATCATGTTGGAAGTTTTATTCGTGGTCAAAAATGGAACTACCAGCCAGTTAACATCATGCTGATCAACATTCATGCATAGCACATCTTCATATGATGCACAGTCAAAATGTCCACACAATGTTGAGTGTGCGAAACACATAGAAAACAAGGGACGGAGTTTTGGCAAGTGTTGGACGTGGTTTTGGGCTGCCCCGTCTAGGCTTTCATTTTTAACATGCGCAGCCCACGACCTCAGATGGGAGGGCCTGTTTGTATTTTCTTAGGGCCGTCATGTATCGACCGGCCTATGGACCTCCCATCCGAGGTTTTATTTTTGGCAGCCCAATTTATGTATTTTTTGAAGAAAACGTAGCGGTCTGTTCTATTTTTCTATATAAGAATAGGAACACCAGGTACAACTTATATTTCCCTTTTAACTATATTATATATAGTTAAATTATTTTATATGTTATTATATATTATTTTTATTGTCATCATATATTTAACAGATACTTACATATGTAAGAAAACAATATCCCACATCTTATTAACTTATAAAAATAATTTCTTAACAAATAAAATCCTGGATTGTTTTGGCACGAAAATCCTAGTGATTGTGTACAAAAGCTTGGTAAGATTTAAGGACGAATGTAATAATATCGCTTATTATTTAAATATATTTATAACAAAATGCTCAGCCCTTTTTTATTTTTTGATAACATTGCTGGCCCAACCCAACATTATAATTAGAATCAGCCCAGCAAAATCGTGTATCTAAATAAAGTGCAAATGGCCTGTAATTTTTTAGGAAATAAAATAAATGGGCCGCATGAAAGCTACATTAATTGTTCACCCAGCCCAGCTAATGGTTGTAATTAAAAAAAGATCAAATTGACAGTAAATTCTACCATGCAAAAAAAAGACTGTAAATTCTGAAAAAATGGGTTGAATACGTGCCACATTTTTGGAGGCTGAAATGTGGGCCAATAGGTCGAAGCCAACGCAAGTCGTTGTAAATTTAGTCAACAAATGATTCTGACATGTTAGCCGTTGGATTTACATCCAACGGCCGGCATCCATCTTTAATCTCTCATCTTCTTCCTCCAGCGCCGCCGGGACCACCTCTCGCCTCCTGCTGCTAGCAGCTCTGCTTAGCATGCTTCGCTATGAAGCGCTACTCCACCGTTGGCCAGGCCATCCCTCCAACCCTCCACACCTCCTGTTCTTCTCCACCGACTGCCGAACCACACCGCACTAGAACTAGTTAACCCTCGTCGGACCCACCAGCTATCTTCGCACGCAAGGAAGTGCCTCCTTATTACGCACAAAAAAATGAATACTCCCCCTGCCAGCTGGATCCCAGCATACTGGGAGGCTGACTTGTGGGCCTACCAACTTGATGGGGATGGATGGCTTTGTCAACTTAGTCAATATGAACGATTCTAGCTCCTGTTATCGTACGATGTTCATCCAACGGTTGTAGTGCTTCTTCAACCTCTGGTCTTCTTGCTCCAGCCGCCCAAACCAACGCCGGTCGTGCCGCGTGCTCCTGCCTCCCATGGCCGGCTGTGATGCCGCGGAGGCCTCACCGCCCCATACTACTCCCACCGCTGGCCAAGCCATCCCTCTACTCACCCACACCCCCTGTTAATCTATGGCGACAGCAGCCTCACACCGCAGCTGAACCAGTGAACCCTTGTACTCCTCTTCGCGTGGGCATCCACTGCTACGTCTTCCCCGGCTCCGAGTCGTCCCCTTCCTAGGCCTCGCCATCGTCCACCGCTGTGGTGCTCTCTGCGCGGCGTGGTCAACGTGGTCAAGGAACGACTTCCATCGGACGTGGACTGTACGTGGAGAGGCTGACAGCTGGGTCCACGGCCGCAGCAAGGAAGTGCCTCCTTATTACGCGGAAAATAATGATTCCTCCACCTGACAGCGGGGACCCACTGGACGGGCCACCGTATTTCGTGAAAAAAAGTTTCCCCCTGACTGCTGGGACCCACCAGCTACATCTTCGCACGCAAGGAAGTGCGTCCGGGCAAAAAAAAAGATTTGCCCCCCTGACTACTGGGACCCACCAGCTACATCTTTGCACGCAAGGAAGTGCGTCGGGGAAAAAACGATTTGCCCCCCTGACTGCTGGGACCCACCAGTTACATCTTCGCACGCAAAGGAAGTGCGTCCGGGCAAAAAAACAATTCGCCCCTCTGACTGCTGGGACCCACCAGCTACATTTTCGCACGCAAGGAACTGCCTGATAGTCGGGACCCACCCGGTCGAAGTGTATGTAGCGTTGTCATTCTGGTCGCGAACTTGTACGTATATATATACTGGTCGATGTACAGGCGCCCACGTGTCGTAGTAGAGGCGCGTACGTGTTGTAGTAGAGGTGCGCACGTAGCATGTACACGTACGTACAGCGGCCAGGGTGCAAGAAAGAAAATACGGCCACATATGTGTACATACGGGCGGGGTCTTGAACGCCTAGTCGCACATACGTACGGCGAGGGCTCGTGTTCATGGGGAGGCAACGGAATGCGTCGTGTTCATGGGGAGGCAACGGAATGCGTCGTGTTCATGGGGAGGCAACGAAATGTGTCGTGTTCATCGGGAGGCAACGGAACGCGTGGGAGCCAACCGGCTTGGACGGAACAGGGGATGGAAACGAGGCCTGGCGTACCGCGGAATGGAGGAAACGGACCTCCTACGGTCGAAACGGGGGTCCTGTTGATTGGGAGGGGTGTGGCGTACCGCAAAATGAAGGAAACGGACCTCCTACGGTCGAAACGGGGGTCCTGTTGATCGGGAGGGGTGTGGCGTACCGCAAAATGGACGAAACAAACTTGTGTTGGAGCGCTACGGTCGAAACGGGGGTCCTGTTCATCGGAAGGGGTGTGGCGTACCGCAAACAGGATGAAACGGACTTGTGTTGGAGCGCTACGGTC
>NC_041387.1:44139294-44178583 GCF_002162155.2 Triticum dicoccoides | reverse complement strand
GATACTGTTCATCTCCACCGTCGACCTCCTCCAGCCTCCACGGGCTACCATCGACCTCCTCCAGCCTCCACGGGCTACCGTCGACCTCCTCCAGCCTCCACGGGCTCCTATTCATCCAGCCTCCATCGCGCGCTACTCCACCGGCTACTGTTCAACCACCCCTCCACGGGCACCCCTCCACCGTCTACTGTTCATCCAGCCCTCCTCACCACGGGGTCATGTTCAACCACCCCTCCACGGCCACCCCTCCACCGTCTACTATTCATCCAGCCCTCCACACCATGGGTTCCTGTTCATCCAGAGGCAACGCCACCGCTCACTGTTCATCCAACCCCCCCTCCCCCCGCAACGCTCACTGTTCATCCAATCGATCGGCTTCAGTTAGCAGCAGTAGTGAAGGAATCGCTCCATCAGGTTCAGTTAACAGCCATCGATCGATCGCTCAGGTTCAGTAACGCGTAGCCTACAGTGCAATCGATCGGGTTCAGTTAGAGCCCAACGCCTCGCTCAGGTTCAGTTAGAGCCAACGCCTCGCACACACGCGCATACGTACAAGAGAAACGCGCATCGCTCCGCCCCGACCTCCCACCATAACCGGCAACTCCCCGAAATTTTCCTCCCCCTCGCTTCTACCACGGTTTTTTCCGTCATGGACGGCCCAAAGAATGTCATGCAGCTGCGTCTCCGGCCCGCCCAGGATGAAAAGCCCATTTTCTGTCATGATTTTTTGTCATAGAAGTAGGAGCCCACCACATCTATGATGATACCGGGTTTTGTCACAATTATCGTCATAGAAGTGTCATATGTATGACAGAAAAAAAATTCGTTCGGCCCAAAATGTCACGGATGTGTCTTTTTTTGTAGTGCCTGGAGCTCCCACGCGCGTTCCTCGGCAGCCTTGCACCGTCGGTCTGCCTCCCGTGCCCCCTCGACGGCTTGGGAGCAGGCCTCACGCGAAGCCGCCAGCGATGCTTCGGCCTTCGCATTGTCAAAGTCGCGCTGATGACGCGCAAGGGCGATGGCTACCTTCAGCTTGCGCCTCTCCTCGGCAAGGCGCAAGCCTTCATCCTCAAGGCGCGCGTCCTCGCCGGCGAGCTCTGCGCCGATCTGGCCCACTGCATCAGCTGCCCTTTGAAGAAACTCTTGGCGAAGGGCGCAGCGCTCCTGAGCGCGCCCGAGCACATCCTCCGTGTCGTCCTCCGCCCCTGGCGCAGGTGGAGGGCCATGAACCGGCACGCCCCCTCTGGGCAGGGGACTGGGGGCTGACGCCATCGTGATGGCCAGGCACGCCACACTAGAAGCCTGGCCCGGAGCTGGTTCGTCCCCCAAGGAAGAGTTCAAGATCGACCTCAGACAGTCGCCGACCACGACCAAGGGAGGAGCTCGGGGCAGGCTGGCTGTGCCCTAGGAGAGCTCACGAAGAAGGGGGACGAGGCGCGCAGAGTCAGGATGCTCTGCTTGGCGGCTCACTTCTCCAACCAGCCCCACGACAAGAGCGGTGCTCGAGCTCGGGGCCCTCAAAATTGGTGGAGAGGGCGAAGCTTGAGGGGATGGCTCCTCAGCCGCCTCCATGAACTCGGCAGGAAGGGCCCAGCAAGGCAATGGTCAGCTGAAGCAACGGGAAAGCAAGGGACCAGGAGGGGAGAAGACTTACTCATGAATGGCAAAGTACTTCCTACGCTTCAATAGGCGACAGGGGTAATCATCACCACCCCAGGCTTCCTTTCTCTTTCGGAGGGCCTCGAAGTCCACGTGGAAGCAGCCTAGGAGCTCGGCGCAAGGGTCTGTCTGCGGCAAGGAAGAGGCGTCAAGGTGATCAACGTCGGAGGCATTGGCCAGGAGCACACCGCTAGGCGTCGCCTCATGGAGGGTGTCAGGGCCTTGGGAGCCTCGACCTCAGGAGCTGTAGGCCGCGACTCCATGTTTGCAACTGCCTTGGGGCAGGCTTCAGGAGGTGCCGCCTCAGGTGTTGCGCGCAGCGTCATTATCTCGACGGCAGCCCCCTCGGCCCCCGGCGGCCCTCGCCTCCCGGCTCCACCACTTGAGGAAGGACCGTCGCGGGCGACCGGAAGGGCCATCACAACAACAGGGTTCTCGCGAGACCCCGCGAGGCCGGCTGGGCACAGCCCCCATTCGTCAAAACTAGGCATCTGCTTCACAAAGTCGGCCCTGCCCGAGCAAAGGTACAATAGGGCAGCCCCTTGCTGAAGGCTTCATGGAGAGGGATTGCCAATCAGAATCATAAGGACCTTCCTCAGCACTTCGGGCGCCAGATCTTCCTTCTGGAGCCTCATACGGTCTTCACGCCCCCCAAAGGCCCACATCCGGCGGGAATGACACTGGAGAGGGGTGCTGCGGCGCTGTAGGAACTCCTTCACCACCTTGGGTGCTGTCATGTCGAGCGCCCTCAAGTTCCCGAAGCGACGCCAGACAAAGGCGAGCCGGGGGATCGTGAGCATCTCATGGCCCCAACCCGAGTTGGGGATAGCGGGCAAGGTTGGCTCTGAGAGCAGGGGGTTGGGCACTCCGACATCCACGTACAGCCACCGCGCTCGGAACCCAGCCGCAGGAGGAGGAAGGCTGAAATTGACCCCTGACGCAGCCATCTCCAGCACAGCAAGGAAGCTCACGCACCCCGAGCATTAAGAGGGGTCGCTCAAGCGCAAATAGAAGAAGTGACACAGAAGGGCAACGGAAGGAGGAATACCCACCATGGCCTCGCAAACAAAGGCGAAAATGGCAAGGAGAGTAATGGATTCGGGACCCAAGTGCATCATGTGGATCGATCTATTAAAGAGTCGTACTATTATGGTAGGGTACGAAACCACCTCAAAGTTATTCTTTCGGATCGATCTATTAAAGAGTTCGTACTAGAATAACACCTTAAGACACAAATCAACCAAAACCCTAATGTCACCTAGATACTCCATTGTCACCTCAAGTATCCGTGGGCATGATTATACGATATGCATCACACAATCTCAGATTCATCCAACCAACACAAAAGTACTTCAAAGAGTGCCCCGAAGTTTCTACCGGAGAGTCAAGAAAACGTGTGCCAACCCCTATGCATAGGTTCATGGGTGGAACCCGCAAGGTGGTCACCAAAACATACATCAAGTGGCACGTGATATCCCATTGTCACCATAGATAAACACGGCAAGACATACATCAAGTGTTCTAATAAAAGACTCAATCCGAAAAGATAACTTCAAAGGGGAAACTCAATTCATCACAAGAGAGTAGAGGGGGAGAAACATCATAAGATCCAACAACAGTAGCAAAGCTCGGGATACATCAAGATCGTGCCATAGAGGGAACACGAGAGAGAACACGAGAGAGAGAGAGAGAGAGAGAGAGAGAGAGAGAGATCAAACACATAGCTACTGGTACATACCCTCAGCCTCGAGGGTGAACTACTCCCTCCTCGTCATGGATAGCACCAGGATGATGAAGATGGCCACCGGTGATGGGTTCCCCCTCCGAAGGGTGCTGAAACGGGCTCCCGAGAGGTTTTTGGTGGCTACAGAGGCTTGCGGCGGCGGAACTCCCGATTTATCTTGATATTCAATGGTTTTAGGGTACGTAGGCTTATATAGGAGAAAGAAGTCGGTCGGAGGGTGCTCGAGGGGTCCACGAGACAGGGGGGCATGCCCAGTAGGGGGGGCGCCCCCTATCTCCTGGGCTCCAAGAGTATCTTCTAACGTGAACTCCAAGTCTCCAGGATGATAATCTTCCAAAAAATCATGTTGTCGAAGGTTTCATTCCGTTTGGACTCCGTTTGATATTCCTTTTCTTCAAAATACTGAAACAGGCAATAAAACAGCAATATGGGCTGGGCCTCCGGTTAATAGGTTAGTCCCAAAAGTAATATAAAAGTGTATAATAAAGCCCATAATCATTCAAAACAAGTAATATAATAGCATTGAACAATTAAAAATTATAGATACGTTGGAGACGTATCAGTCTACTACGCAACCTTTCTTCTTGTAGACTCGTGTTGGGCCTCCAAGCGCAGAGTTTTGTAGGACAATACCAAATTTCCCTCAAGTGGATGACCTAAGGTTTATCAATCCGTGGGAGGCGTATGATGAAGATGGTCTCTCTCAAACAACCCTGCAACCAAATAACAAAGAGTCTCCTGTGTCCCCAACACTACAAAAAAAGGACACATCCGTGACATTTTGGGCCGAACGAATTTTTTTCTGTCAGACATATGACACTTCTATGACGATAATTGTGACAAAACCCGGTATCATCACAGATGTGGTGGGCTCCTACTTCTATGACAAAAAATCATGACAGAAAATGGGCTTTTCGTCCTGGGCGGGCCGGAGATGCAGCTGCATGACATTCTTTGGGCCGTCCATGACGGAAAAAACCGTGGTAGAAGCGAGGGGGAGGAAAATTTTGGGGAGTTGCCGGTTACGGTGGGAGGTCGGGGGCCGAGCGATGCGCGTTTCTCTCGTACACGTACGCGCGTGTGTGCGAGGCGTTGGCTCTAACTGAACTCGAGCGAGGCGTTGGGCTCTAACTGAACCCGAGCGATTGCACTGCAGGCTACGCGTCACTGAACCCGAGTGATCGATCGATGGCTGTTAACTGAACCCGATGGAGCGATTCCTGCGCTACTGCTGCTAACTGAATCCGATCGATTGGATGAATAGTGAGTGTTGCGGGGGGGGTTGGATGAACAGTGAGCGGTGGCGTTGCCTCTGGATGAACAGGACCCCGTGGTGTGGAGGGCTGGATGAACAGTAGACAGTGGAGGGGTGGCCATGGAGGGGTTGTTGAATAGGACCCCATGGTGTGGAGGACTGGATGAATAGTAGACGGTGGAGGGTTGGATGAACAGTAGCCGGTGGAGGGGTGATTGAACAGTAGCCGGTGGAGTAGCGCGTGGTGGAGGCTGGATGAACAGGAGCCCGTGGAGGCTGGAGGAGGTCGACGGTGGAGATGAATAGTATCCCGTGGACTCCCGTTTTGCGGTATGCCACACCCCTCCCGATGAACAGGACCCCTGTTTCAACCGTAGCGCTCCAACACAAGTCCGTTTCGTCCGTTTTGCGGTACGCCACACCCCTCCCGACCAACAGGACCCCCGTTTCGACCGTAGGAGGTCCGTTTCCTCCGTTTTGCGGTATGGCACACCCCTTCCGATCAACAGGACCCCGTTTCGAACGTAGGAGGTCCGTTTCCTCCCTTGTGTGGTATGCCAGGCCTCGTTTCCATCGCCTGTTCCATCCAAGCCCTCCCGATGAACACGACCACGCATTCCGTTCTGACCCAGCCGGTTGGCTCCCCATGAACACGACGACAATGTTGTTTCTTCGTTCCGACCCAGCCATGTACACGAGCCCTCGCCGTACGTATGCGCGAGTAGTCGTTCGAGACCCCGCCCTTATGTACACATACGTGGCCGTATTTTCTTTATTGCACCCTGGTCGTTGTATGTATGTGTACATGCCACGTGCGCACCTCTACTACGACACGTGCGCGCCTCTACAACAACCAGCATGTACGTACACGTTCGCGACCAGAATGACAATGCTACGTACGCTTCGACCAGGTGGGTCCCGAATGTCAGGCACTTCCTTGCGTGCGAAAATGTAGCTGGTGGGTCCCAGCAGTCAGAAGGGCGAATCGTTTTTTTTTACCCGGACGCACTTCCTTGCATGCGAAGATGTAGCTGGTGGGTCCCAGCAGTCAGGGGGGCGAATCGTTTTTTTTTTGCCCGGACGCACTTCCTTGTGTGCGAAGATGTAACTGGTGGGTCCCAGCAGTTAGGGGGAAATGTTTTTTTCGTGAAATACGGTGGCTCGTCCGGTGGGTCCCCGATATCAGGTGCAGGAATAATTATTTTGCACGTAATAAGGAGGCACTTCCTTGCTGCGGCCGTGGACCCAGCTGTCAGTCTCTCCACGTACAGTCCACGTCTAATGGAAGCCGTTCCTTGACCATGTTGACCATGCCGCGCCGAGAGCACTTGGGCGGTGGACAACGGCGAGGCCTCGGAATGGGACAACGCGGAGCTGGGGAAGACGCGGCAGTGGATTCCCATGCGTAGAGGAGTACGAGGGTTCACTGGTTCGCTGTGGTGTGAGGCTGCCATCACCGCAGAATAACAAGGGGTGTGGGTGAGTAGAGGGATGGCCTGGCCAGTGGTGGGAGTAGTAGGGGGCGGTGACACCTCCACTGCATCGCATACGGCCACGGGAGGCAGGAGCACGAGGCACGACCGGCGCTGGTTTGGGCGGCTGGAGCAAGAAGACCAGAGGTTGAAGAAGCACTACGGCCGTTGGATGGACATCGTACGGTCACTGGAGCTAGAATCGTGCATATTGACTAAGTTGACAAAGCCCTCCGTCCCCGTCAACTTAGTAGGCCCAAAAGTCAGCTTGCCACTATACTAGGTCCCAGCTAACAGGGGGAGTATTCATTTTTTGTGCGTAATAAGGAGGCACTTCCTTGCCTGAGAAGATATAGCTGGTGGGTCCGAGCTGTCAGTGGCGGTAACATTTTTTTCGCAAAATACAGAGGCCCTTTCGGTGGGTCCCCGATGTCAGGTGGAGGAATCATTATTTTGCGCGTAATAAGGAGGCATTTCCTTGCGTGCGGCCATGGACCCAGCTGTCAGCCTCTCCACGTACAGTCCACTTCAGATGCGTGTCGGTTGTTGACCACGTTGACCAGGCCGCGCCGAGAGCACTAGGGCGGTGGACGACGGCGAGGCCTAGGAAGGGAACGACACGGAGGCAGGGAAGACTCGGCAGTTGTTTCCCACGCGGAGGGGAGTATGACTGTACGAGGGTTTACTGGTTCGTCTGCCGTCGCCGGAGAATAACAGCAGGTGTGGGTGAGTAGAGGGATGGCTAGGCCAGCGATGGGAGTACGGTGGGGCGGTGAGGGCTGCGCAGCAGCACAGCCGGCCGCGGGGAGGAGGGAGCAGGCACTCCCGCCAGCGCTTGTTTGAGCGGCTGGAGCAGGAAGAGCAGATATTGAAGAAGCACGACGGTCGTTGGATGGACATCGTACGGTCACTGGAGCTAGAATCATTCATATTGACTAAGTTGACAAAGCCCTCCGTCCCCGTCAACTTAGTATGCCCACAAGTCAGCCTCCCACCATGGTGGGTCCTAGCTAGCAGGGGGGTATTCATTTTTCTGTGCGTAATAAGGAGGAACTTCCGGTGGGTCCGAGCTGACACCAGGGGGAACATTTTTTCGCGAAATACGGTGGTCCGTCTGGTGGGTCCCAACAGTCAAGGACAAACGTTTTTTTCACGAAATACGGTGGCCCATCCGGTGGGTCCTAGCAGTCAGGGGGGAACGTTTTTTCCGCGAAATACTGGTGACCCGTCCGGTGGATCCCTACTATCAGGTGGAGGAATAATTATTTTGCGCATAATAAGGAGGCACTTCCTTGCGGCTGCTGTGGACCCAGCTGTCAGCCTCTCCACGTACAGTACTTTTCTGATGGAAGTCGGTCGTTGACCACATTGACCACGCCGCGCCGAGAGCACCACGGCGGTGGACGACAGCGAGGCCTAGGAAGGGGACGACGCGGAGCCATGGAAGACGCGGCAGTGGATGCCCATGCGGAGAGGAGCACGAGGGTTCACTGGTTCGTCTGCGGTGTGAGGCTGCCGTCGCCGCAGAATAACAGGGGGAGTGGGTGAGTGGAGGGATGGCCTGGCCATCGGTGGGAGTAGTATGGGGACGGTGAGGCCTCTGCGGCAGCACAGCGGCCATGGGAGGCAGGAGCATGCGGCACGACCGGCGCTGCTTTGGGCGGCTGGGGCAAGAAGACCAGAGGTTGAAGAAGCACTACGGTCGTTGGATGGACATCGTTGACCACGCCGCGCCAAGAGCACCAGGGTAGTGGACGACGGCGAGGCCTACGAAGGGAACGACACGGAGCCAGGGAAGACACGGCAGTGGCTGCCCATGCGGCGGAGAGTACGAGGGTTGACTGGTTCGGCTGCCGTCACCGGAAAATAACAGGAGGTGTGGGTGAGTAGAGGGATAGACAGGCCAAGGATGCGATTATGATGGGGCCGTGAGGCCTGCTCGGCAGCACTGCCGGACACGGGAGGCGAGAGCACGCGGTTCCGACGGCGCTGGTTTGGGCGGCTGGGGCAGGAAGATCAGAGACTAAAGAAGTACGATTGACATTAGATTGACATCTAACGGTCTGATGCTGGTAGAGTCGATTGTTGACTAAGTTTCTTTTTGCGAAACCTTGTGTATGCATGAACTTGGTAGGCCCACAAGTCAGCCTCCAAATCTGTGGCAAACAACATAAAACCCATTTGCTATTTTTTATAATTTGCAGCCCATTTGCTAATTCTTAAGTAATTTATTACAACCCATTTTCTGCCCAGGACCACGGTCAAAAAGTTCAACCTTATTTTGCATATTTCAGTGGAGTCCGAACTGTTGTAATCCCGAAATGATAAACATTTTTTTAAGAACTTATCGATTTGCCAAAAAAATCGTTTTGTTTTTGTGAGCAAATAAGACGTGGGACAATTGAGTTGGTTTAAGGGAAAACCAGTGGTAAAAAAATCAACGCTGGGTGGGAAAAAACAACAAAAATAAGGATGTAAATATGAAAAGGGAATTTCATGTGTTTTCAATATAATGATACGTGTATATGAACTAGTAAAACTATAGGTAGAGATTAGAAAACGGATGTAGGACATGCGTTTCAAGAGGAAAATAGAACTGGGTTGTGTGTTTGATTCAGTAAAAAAACTGCATGCGGATGTTGTAAGACAAAATATAACTAACGCTGGCGGGCCAGAGGCCAGTAGATACCTGCTGGATCTTTGTGCCCCGTTGACGTCATGGGCTAGGCCTGTTAAAAACAAAACCAACCCTGGGCAGTCTGCAGCCCAGTTGAAACTTGCTCGACCTGAAAAAACAATATACGTGCTCAATAAACGAGAGAATTCGGCAAGTACAGACGGATAACTGGGACGCAGCACGGATTTTTTTTATTGTGATGATAAGTGCATGCACTTGTTTCGAAAAAATTGCAGAACTGGGAATTCGAACGGCGGGTGCTTATGCTACCCATCAAATAAAAATCAGGTGCCTGAAAATTTGTTTCGAAACAAATGATTCAGCTTTATATCCACGCCGACCCTCGGCATGATGGTTGGAAGTAAATGCAAGTTCATACCAAAAGATCGTTAACAACAATACCAACTTGCAGACGACAAGGTAGTACAACTACCAATACCTAACTAACTTATAATCTTTTTACTCTTGGCCCTAGTGTTCGTCTGGTAGAACATCTTGCAGAGGACCAGTTCCTGCTCCTTCTCTTGCTCCAGGTCCCCGAGGTGGTACTGGTGCATCACCCAGTTGGTCCTCTGCTAGTCAAAGTTCTTATTGGTGTGCAGCACCAGAACCTTTTTTGTTGCCCGTCTGCCGGCCGTTGACCATCATCGGCAAGGTATTGCCGGTCTTGTGCCACATCGTGTGCATGCCGCACTCCGACTGTATCTTGTGATGCATCCACGTGCCCCTTTTGAACACCCTGGAATTGCGCTGGAAGAATTGCTTCCTTAGGCCACTCAGTGTGATACCTGCAGTATTGTGGAATACAGGTTTTAGTGTACGTAGTTGGCATTTTCATAACATCTTTGGCATGTTGCAGTCACTTGTTTCACTTTTTATTAACTGTCAAATTGTAATTGCTTCACCAGGTCTGCGTCTAAAAAGAAAAATAGAGCTATAAACAAAGGAATATGTTTGTGCAAGTAGACGGTCGATCGGTGTCTTACCTGGAAGTTTCTCAGGTTGGGTGTAGCATATGCTGTGCTCGCTGTCGATGGTTGGTATGAACAAATCGATGAGAGACTGAAATCTTGCACTGTCAGCACTCACTTTGGCCTCAAGGTGCTCGATCAGCTCCTGATCCGTGGGATCGAACTTGACGCCAGCCGGCAGCACCGGCCAATCCTTCTTCGACTTGCATCGGTAATTCTAGTTATATGGTACTCAATGTATGATCAATCGACTGTTTTAAGTGAATGATCAAAGATTTCGACAGATAAGTGGTACTCCAAATCTGAAGTCTAGAATACCCAAACACTCGCCGGGATTCTTGTGTCACCTCACGCGCAGCGTGTTGTCACGTCAATTCAATGTGTGGACATGATGAATAATTTGACCGAGGTATACTAGTACTGCTACTGTACTACTTAGTAGTCGTATTTAGTGTCACAATTTATACATAGGTTTAACTAACAAGTACGCACTTGAAGCCTAACTGATATATATATATATATGGCTTCTGCACAGCATCTCCATCATCATTATCAGTACATCCTACACAGGTGAGTTAGGATGCACTTGATCCCAGGAAGGTATCTATCCTTCAAACCAGAGGAGTGGTTCAAACTAACAACAGTACATAATATCTAACAAAAGAGGGTTGTGCTACAGCAGTAGAATACATGGCTCAGTCTAGATATCAGCACGAATCAAGTTGTGCATATTTGCTGTTGGCATGAACCACATCGCCGCATGTCGGGTTTGCAAAAGCCATCCATCGCATGGAAGCTTGATGCCTTTCACACACTGAAGATTACCTGGCAACAAGTTGTGTCGACGAATCTCTGGATATGGTGATTCATGAAACCCATGGTATGATGTGTAAACACAGCCCCCCCTCGCGAATGGAAGTTGCATAGCACAGTAATCATCGTCGGTGATATGATCGATGATTGGTTGGATGATCGGATAATTGAGCCCGAGGAACAAGGAGTGGTTGCCGAGGCTGTAAACCCGCCTCCAGTTGAATTCGCCTGGCCCAACAGAGCTGGGATCTTTCTCGAACACGAAGCAGCCATAGCCATCAATGTCATGAACGCCCCACGCATTGTACTGCATGTGGTTTGATGTAATGGTTTGGTCAATTTGGTACGTGCGAATGAGCATCAAATGACTGCCGTCAGCTGAACGAGCGATAAACCACCACCCATCGGCTGGTATGATTCCAGGTCCTGGAATCATGAAGGCCAGCGCATTTGCGTCTACTGCAACAATTCAAATTGGAGACCAAAAGGACAAAAATAAACAATCATGTTCAGAGTATGTGTGGAATTAAGATTATTATAACAGTGACACATATCATAGACAGAGAATTGCAATGTCGTGGTCATAATCATACCCCAAGTTAAAAAAATAAGCCAATGGCTTTCATATTCTAGCAACATGTCATGGTTCAAACATCATGTAACAATGAGAGGAAAATAGCTATGACAGCGCCTACTCATATTCTACCATAGCACTTACTACTATTGTTCTCATATCAACTCTAAGCAATAACATGCGTTGTTATAAAAATCTTGTAAACGAGAGTAACATATATCATGATGTTATGCTCATAATATGTATTCTAACAATCATTAGACGCCAATTGTTCTCATATCAACTCTAACAATAACATGTGTGGTCATAAAAATCTAGGAAATGAGAGGAACACATAGCAATGATGTGGTTATAGACATGCTATGCATTCTAAATTTGTAACAAATGAACAGGCAGTCATATTCATAAGGTAAAGATGAGATGAGATAGAACAATTACAGGACGATAGATTCCACCAGTATAGGCAGCCAATCTGTGCGTCGATCGCATAAAGATGCCATCGTGCACTATAGCATCAGACAAAAATGTTGCCTCAACAGGATTGATGATGAGACATAACCATGTATGGCGACCGGATTCCAGATAAACTAATCCCATGTTGAACAAGGCAATGAGCTTGTAATCCATGTAGTCTTCTGATGGTGTGGGCACTTCGCAGATTACAACTTTCTGCAAACAGAGGTCGAGCCAAAAGCTTGACGCGTCTCGTGTGTAGTAGGCAGGAGTGTCCGGCGGGCCGCGAGGCTTGATGTCGGCAGTATACAATGATGGAAGGGTGATCTCTCGCTAGGTGTAGATATCCACGAGACGCCACGGACTACTGGTGAGGTGGATGAGGATGATCCAGTTGGCCTTCATGCCCGCCCAGTAGTGGCCGCGCATGAAGGACAGGTGGACGGGTAGTGGTAGCATGTCAAGGGGCACCATGGCAACCTCCGTAGGATCGTCAAGTAGGTGTCTGGGCCACCTGCGAGGATCAGGCATCAGCAAGCAGGGTGTCTTGAAAAGAGTCGGCCGGTTGCAGACGAGTAGACGGTACAAAGACACCGAGCATGCGGCCAGACGGACAATGCTGAGTAGGTCTATACGACTACAGATCTGCTCCAAGAGAACATCGGGGAGGGAAATCCAATCGTGGCTCTGCGTGTCAGTCAGTTCTGCCATTGGGGTTTTCGGTGCCTGCGAGCCAGCGGGGAAGTGGATTCGGGCGGGCGAGCGAAGAAGCTTCCCCTCATGTGGCTGAGCGGTGAGCGGGTGGATATGGTACGCGCGAGCTACCAAGGAAGATGGCGCGGGCGGGCGAGCAGTGAGCGGGGGTAAATGGTGTGCGGCCGATGATGAGGAAGAGAGGAGGAAGAACAAGAGAGAAGGAAGAAGAGTGGAAGACGGGGAAGAAAGTGCATTAAATCTCAATTCTACTAGTACTACTACCAGGACATACCGTCCTTCGGAGTGTAAATAGTTACACCGATGACATGTGGGTCTACCACAAGAGGGCCCATATGTCAGTTAATGGAGGACAGAGGTGCGTAGGCGTATTTGCGGAAGCGTGCTCTACTGGCAAACATGATGGCAGTACTAGGTAAGGCTGATTTAGTAACAACAACACGCTGGTTCAGCTTATTAATTACGCATCCCATCTGCTGCAGCGTGTATTGTCACTTCACTGTGAAGACTAGTTGAATAGTTCTCTCTGACCAAGATGGTGAATAATGGATCGCGAGGACTTCCTTTCTACAGTATCCCTATGCCTCTACGCTCACTTCACTCATTTTGCTCCGTACCTAGCCACTTGTTGAAATCTGTAGAAAGACAAATACTCTGTATTTGGGAACAGAGGGAGGCTTTTACTCTGTACTATTTGGGAACAGAGAGAGTATCACCATATGGAGGGAACAGAGGAAGCTTGAAAAATGAACATGTCAATGGCAGGGAGTAAGCCCCATGCATGCATGCATGCATGCAACATGCAACACTCACACGTACACATGGACGCACGCCACACTCACGCACCCATGCGGCACACAGCACACGACGCAACACATACAGCTCACGCTCAAGTGCTCAACCTACTCCCTATGTCCGTGAAAGAATGTACATTTAGAGATTTACACATTGACCAGGGCATAATTAACGCCCAAAAGTAGCAGACTTATGTGTGCATGCGACCATTGAAATAAGACGATTAAATGAAGGCCGTTCCATGCTGTAATTAAGGATAGACATGTAGCCTATACCTACAACACAAGTTGGTGCATTAGTCAATCAATATCGATTTAGATTAAAGGCTAAATGCATTGGAAGTGTAGATGTACATTATGTACCACACTCTTTGTTTTGTAGCCGATGTACATTCTTTGTTGGAAGACCAAGGGAGGACATGTATATGCACTCACATACACAGCCAGGGCGGCTCGCGCGCAAGGGTTGGACTCGTGTCGCGCCTGCGTAAAGTTTTGTTTAACTGATTTCTTTGCTCTGCCAACTGACAAGTGGGACCCAGAAACCAGGTGACAATTTAACCAGTCAACAAAGTGCCACGTCGACTATGTGGCCGGTCAGTAGGGTGCAATACGGTGCTCTACGATGAGCTAGTGATCATATAATCGCCGCAAAACTATATATAGTGACCGTAAAGAGCGTATTGTTACATACGTTGACCGCCAGTGTATTTTTCTCGTTTCAAATTAAGCCATATTAATCGGAAAGGACGTATCATGGACTACTACTAGTACTAGTACTCCTTCGATGTGTCCCGTCAACTTGCCGAACGAGGAGAAGCTTGCTTACTACGCCTCTCCCTCGCCCACGTGCGTGGTGGTTCGCAGGACGAGGAGAGGGTTTTGACTACAGTGCCCTCTCCCTCTCCCTCCCTCTCCCTCTCCCTCGCCCTCGCCCTCGCCCTAGCGGTGGACGTGCAGCAGTTCAATCGGTGTCAGATTGCCAGAAGCATATTGTACTGTAGTATCATCATTGTTGGACCTTCCGAAGAGGCGAAGAGCCAAGTGCAAGGTTCACACGAGTACGAACTGTTGAACCCCCCCCCCCAAAGAGGCAAAGAGCCAAACGCAAGCTTTTATAGGAGTTGTCGTCCTAGTAGGAGTGTACTACAACTATAGCGAACGATGCTACTGTATGATGCCGCCACGTCACGATATCCAAAGTTGTGCCACCTTTTTTTCTCAAAGAGCGTGTTGGAGCCCGTGCAACAACCACACAAGTTGCACGTACACATAACACATTTACTAGTAATAAATTCTAAAGGACAAATGCCAGTATGCCACACAAGTTCATCTCCAATTCATGTGATAAATTTGTGCATGACTAGTCTACATATATTCACAGCGCTACCGTTCACAATTACCGTACTCCACTTACACGTTATAGATGGGATACATGCATGTCCTCCTCCAGGTTCCAGTCCCAGGTGTTCTTCATGGATGGCATGATCCATAGCAGTGGGCAACGAGAATCATTGTCGCAGCTTTCTAGTCTGGTTCCACACGATGGAGACTCATCCAAGCTAAAGCGGCATAAATCAGGGATAGCGTGTCCCAGCATGTCGTTCATCCGGCGGTCCGCAATGAAGACACAACCATGCTTCATGAACGGCGGGCCTTCCATGTCATGCACGGAAGGTGGCATCCGCTTCACAATGGGGTAGCTGTCCCCGATGAAAAGCGAGTACTCTCCAAGAGTGTTCCTCGGCACCCACGTAGCATCACGGGGGTCGAACTCGGCGCCATTCATCTGGTACATGCGGCATCCTAGATCTGGACAGATGGTGACGTACATAGTCAAGGTCCGTGCATAATAATGTTGTGCTCAAATATGGCAGTCAGTAATACTGTGCAGCAAATAGTACTACTCCGGTATAGAGGAAGTAAAATAACCGGCTTATTATATATAGCCACTCTTGGCTACATGGATGAGATAGTAAGACATGGAAAAACAAAAATGGTGGCAGCTAGTGGGTTCAAGTCTTCAAGGGCCTAGATAGCTATACGCGTCCTCCAAGGTAAAAAGTACTCCTACTAGTACTACTAAGTATATTACTAGTACAACAATGAAAGAGAAGGCGAGAGGGTTAAAAAAATGGAATACCTGGGTAGATGGTGACGGTCCGATCGTGGTAGATTGTGTGACCATGTTGCACATCAGTGGTACCATGGGTAACGACTGCTAAGATAGTCGATCCCAATATGCCAAAGTAAGCTACAAGGTTCCAGGTTAGACCGAACCGCGGAAGAAAATGCACATCCAGGATCGGCGATCTTATTTTGATCGGGGGATGACTGGTCCCTGCAAAATAATGGAGTACCGTTAGGGATGCAAATGATTGTTTGTGCATTCCGTTTGTAATCTCCCGTACTGTACGATGGCAACCATATGAAACAAGTCCCCTGGCTTGTCACCGTGAAGATGCGGTCTAGATGGCGCACGGCATCTTCGAACATGTAGGGGTACAAATCTGCCATCGCCAACATGCGCCAGCCTTTGCCGTTACTGCGTCTTGCATTGATGGCAATCCTTATGTCGAACACCGCAATGAGATAGTAATCGTCGTAGCCGTGTCGCTTTGTCAGCAGGTCCGCAATTGCTATCTTCTTCAATCTCATGTAGGCATCATCATACGTATTCAAGCCCAGCCAATCCGGAAGGCCGATCCCAATGGTGGAGAAGGGGTCTACCGGAACGGCCGCACTGCTATGGATGTTGTGCAAAATGATGGTGGTATCCGGACGGAGGTATTCAAGCCAATCTTCGTTGGCACCGACCCAGACCTATATATAAGACGGTGGGCAGCGGAGAAATTACGGGATGGAAATGGAATAACTAAGTACTACATGATCAAACTCCATTACTGACCTGCTCATCGGACAAAATCCGACTACCTCTCAACGTCGGCAACTCTAGTGGAGTCAATGTGCAACAATGGCCAGGGAGCAGTGGACTGTTCGAAGGATTGTCCCGTAGAAGAACCTTTTCCTCGAGGACGCATGGAAGACCAACAAGCATGGCCTTTTCCCAAGCCTGTTTAAGCCGCGTCTTGAAAAAGTTGGTGCAGGAAGCACCGAGTCTTGCGGCGGTGAGGACGTCGGAGCGGCGTGCGATTTCTCCCAGAGGATTGTCGTCCAAGGTCTCCCAACCCCGACGAGGAGGAGAACCGCCTGGCGAATCCATGGGAGCAGCGAGGAACTGCCTTCTCTTCGGGGGGAGGGGAACTGGCGAGGAGGAGATAAGAGTGTAGTAGCCGCAGGGCCTCGTCCCTTCCAACTGTAGATCGTTCCTCAGCGAAGGGGTGAGGCTATTATTTACTACTAGTACTAGCATTATGGAACGTTATGGGATTGCATTATACTGTAAATAATAGCACTAGTAAGAATTTTTTGGCACTAGGTAGTAGTTTTTGGTGTGGATTAAGAAATTTTGGGTATATTTTTGCCATTTTTTGTACACGCCAACTAGTGTCAAAAAACGTCTTACATTATGTGATGGATGAGTACGTACTCGTACTGTAGCAGTACCAGTACTACTTTTCTCAACTAGTAGTGCGATGTACTGTACTTCTAGTCTAGTCTAGTATAGTGCACCAGTTTTGAACTCTTGAATCTTAGGGCCAAGGAGCTACAGTTGGAAGTGGAGGGTACTACTATTCTCTAGAACCATCGCTGTACTATCAATGCAGGGGAAGTACACCTACGTAGTGGCCTAGTGGGTACTCTCGGTGCTATACTCAGCCGCTCCTCTCATGTAGGAGTAGCTAGCCTACTCAGCCGCTCCTCTCACGCGCACACTAGCAGCATGTTTATCAGCGACGGTTACTGCAGGGGCAGAACATTTGAGTTATTTGATACAGTGAGACTAGGCTTTTCGCTTCTATTTGTGGAGGTGTAATGGATCTCGTCAAACTTTGTTAGTAGTTCCTTCTTTATGAATGAGATGAAGCAAAGTTTTTGCCTCCATTTAAAAAAACACGTCAAGAGGAATTTCTTTTATAGTAGAGCCGATAATGGAGTGAAGTCCATGCGTGCAACGCCACAAGCTACAGAGTAGTAGTAGAGCACTTTACGTACAGAGCCATATTGCACAGTTCCCAATGCCCCGCCAGGCTTTTCCGGCTCCTCGGGCTTAATTGGGAGGCGCTAGTTTAAATATGCTACTAGCTAATGAGGAAGCTGCAAGCGAGGTACGGCTAGGGCGAGCATGCGAGCCACGGGATGCTGGGAAGGAAAACTCGTTCACGTGGCCAGGCTGTCCAGTGCACCCAGATTGTGGGGCCGCATGTCCGTTCGACTTCAAAACTCAAACTACCCGTGTAAAATATGGCTCGTAGCTAAGTGTAGTAGTACTATTTTTTTTTAAAGGCGGCCGTACGTTCGGCCGCGATCGAACCCACAAAACGAGGTATGCACTCCCGCAACCAATAGTAGTACTCGTTGGAGTACAACGCAACCTAGAATCGCCTTTTGTCGCTAGTAGTACGTACATTGTTCCTTCCAAGAAACCCCTAATAACGCAAGAAAGCACTAAAATGCCAAGAAACTACTACCACTTGCATACGTGGCAGACTTAAGATAAGACTACCTTATCAACCATTGTACATGCTCTTACCAACACAAATCCTCGAGTGACCTCCTACCTCCGGCCCGTCCACCTAGTCATCCTCGGCCATGGGACGCAGCTACCGCCGCCGGCAGAAGGCGAGGTCAAAACCGCCGGCGGTGCGGAGCCCATGTTGCGGCAACCCAGATGCCAGCTCCGTCCGGCGCTCACGGCCGCTAGCTAGCCAAGCTAGCTCCGTCCAGCTGCTTGTCTGCAAGGTTTACTAGCTAGATTTGCAGGGCAGCGCGGCGGCTTGCTCACGCGCGCCGCGCTCAGGCCAGCCATCTGGCTCGAGTGAAGGCCAGCGCGGTGGCTTGCTTGCTCGTGAGTCACGCTCGGGCCAGCATGCCAACCCATGCAGAGGCCAGCACGGCGTCCGGCCCGTCCGGCGGAGCGGCGGCCAACTCGCTCATCACCGGCGCCACCGACGAACACGCATCAATACTATTTGAAGTAATGTTCAGGAAAAATAATGATTTGAGGGGGAATAACAGGATAGAAGGTCAGATGTGGGTCCCTCGTGTCAACGGTCAAACAAAATGTGTTGGTTTAAGCTGCCTCGTCAGCACGGACGTGTGGGCCAACCCTGTCATAAATGGGTTTAAACGAACCTAATTTGTAGGAGTACTAAGTAGTAGTTTTTGGCGTGGATTAAGAAATTTTGGGTATGTTTTTGCTATTTTTTGTACAATAGATTCTTCCTAGGGCTGGTTGAAAGTGATAGTTTTTTGTTAAATACTCTACATATTGTAAGTAGGAGTGAAAGTTAAGCTTTGGAAGCCAATAAGCAAGGCTAGTTACATAGTGCATATGTGTACATGATTGAAAGTAAATATCAACCATGAGTGACTAATATCTTGATGGAAAACTCGAAACCATGGAATACTAGGAAAAAAATGCATGGTTGGAAATACTAGCAATGTTCATGTCCGTTGCAACGAATCATAATTAGAATAATACTTATTCACAAACTTGGTACAAAACACTCTAATTTTGATATACATATGTTTCAATTAGAATATATTCCTTGGGCTGCTTTGGTGAGGTCAGGGAGGGATGTGGTTGGTTTTAAGATACTAATTATGGGTTTTTCTGCAAATTGGTAGACAAGTGGGATGTTGGTGAGAAAAGGCAACAACTTACCTCACAATCGTTAGATGTACATCTAATGGTCAGAAATGACGGATGGCAGACACACCAGCATCACCAACTTAGTCTTGTGTAGTAGTACTAGCAAGATTCATGCATTGCACGGAACATCAAGATGCATTTTTTTATAAAACACTTGTTGTGATTGACCCTTGTGGGAGTAATCCCATGTGTAAAAACTAATGATATCTCAAGAAATATGAGATAAGGTGAAGAGGAGTGGGGTGTGGTGGTGGTTGGTGGTCGGACTGAGCGGAGGCATGGGGATTGACGACGCCGGCAGCGGCCACCAGGCCAGTTTGTTCCATAGGCTTCCTTTCTTAATTGCTCAACAATGAGGTTTGTTGAAGATAGGGATGAACGAGGGAAGGCCTTGTCTGCAAATGTGGAGAGGGGTGCGGGTATCTTTTAGTTTAATTTCCATCCATCAGATATAGATCGGACGGTCTATATTGCAAGATGGCACACGTGCCATCATCACCGCCTCGGTTTTTTATAAGAGAAAAAATATAAGTATGGAGATACAAACGTATTATCGATACTTGCTTCTGTAAACTAGCATGTACATTCTATTCAACGCCTCGGCATGTGAGGCCTTAGCACAATGACTTCTCGACTGTGTAAAACAAAGATTTTCCCGTCGCCGACAAGGTGGGGGTGACGGCGACGCGCTTTTTGGCTTGCTCTAGTCCTAGTAGTCATACTAGGTGGTCTAAGCACGTGTAGATTTATTCTTTTTCACGTCTCGTGTTCGCCGTACTGCCACGACTATTGATGAATAGACGGTAAGTTATTCACGGGGAAACCCTTGATTAGCGTGTTTGCGAGAGAGAGAGAGAGACAGTGTGCGTGTGTGATATGTTAGAGAATGAGGCAATGATAACAGATTCTTTGTGTCTATGTGTGTGGAGGATAGAGAGATACATGTACATGGGGCTTTGTGTTGTGTAACGTGGAGACACATATACATAATTAGAGAGTGAGTGTGTGAGATACACATGCGGACATGGGGAGAGATGAGGATCCAGATAAATGGGTGTTTGTGCGTGTTTGTGTGTGTTTGTGCACGCGTTTGTGTGTGAGAGGGAGATAGTTTATGTGGAGTAGAGAGACCACTGATGATGTAAACCTAGTATAAGGGAAGGGGGAATGGTGTGACATGTGTAGTAGCGGGATAGCACGGGTGCGGGCTGGGGGAGAAGACTATTTGGAAGAGACATCGAGTGTGTGTGTGGGAGAGGGGTGTGAGAGCGAGAGAAAGAGAGAGCTAGCAACAGAGAGAGAGAGAGAGAGAGAGGAAGAGAGGGGCGAGAGGGGTCATTTGTGTCCATAAATGGCGTATAGATAGGGAGACAATGTTAATGTTGTCCGAAATTGGCCTATGAACAGAGACGCAAGGGAAGCGAGTCATCGTGTGTGTGATAGGGACTTCATGAGAGATCTAGAATAGATGGTGTAGAGAACAATGTGCGAAATCGAGAACGATTATACATTAGGGAGATATGCAAAGAGTCACGACATATATGTATGCAGGGAAGGAGCTGGGGCGGGTCCGCATGTGGGAGAGATAGAAAGAGGAGAGTGGTGCACAAGGAGACAAAGTGTGCTTGTTTGCAGTGGGGGTGGTGTGTGAGGTGAGTGCGCGAGAACCAGATAACTAGGGAGATAGACGTTTGGGGCGACGTTTTGTGTGTATGGGAAATATACACTCTACATAGTGTGTGTGCTTGGGTAAGAGAGATAGCGGGAGACCTAGAGAGTGAGGGAAGAGATGTGTGCATGCCCGAGAGACAAAGTGATAGAGACCTATGTTGGGGTCCGAACTTTACAAGAGAGAGGGGTGTTAATGTGCTCGTGTGTTGGTGTTTGGGGGAGAGAACGACTTCTCTCTCTATGTGTGTGTGTGTGTGTGTGTGGTGGCGGTGGTGGGGGGGTTGAGTTCAGATAAAGAGTGAGGTGTCTATATTTGAGGGACTTTAGCGTAATTGAGATATTGTGCACTCATGGTTGATCCATTTGTTTCACAGTTTGTACTATGAGATAACGATACTTCTGAACATGCGTGATATACCTTGATGTACCAGAATTACAAACCTAAGATTGGAATTTTGGAATTCGACTCCATCATTAGCTTTTGTATTTCATTTAAACGGAGGTACATTTTTTAAGCCGGGATTTCGTGATTTCAAATTCATATATCAAACCTAGAGATATACACATACGGGCATGTTCAAACTTTATAATCATCCACTTTATTCATACACATACACATTTTTGCTCTTGTCATCATATTTAGGATAAACACATTTGGAATTTCATTTGAATTGGACCGTATGATGGTATATGCTTGTAGTAGCTCAATGATCCATATTTGAATTGAATGGACAATCTAAGTTTCGAGTTGGAGACATTGATTTTCAAAACTTGCACATTTTTTTGCGTGCAAAACAAACAAATTGTCGGCCATGATATCATAGTCGGCCGTACGAGAGCAGAATACTTATAATTTTAGGCGCCAAAAGCTTTCAAACTTCCCGCTCACATCGAAATATCACGCGCCCGAAAGTTTAGCCCTGCGATATTCCTGTTTTACCCCTGCCACATGAACGGAAAAGGGCTGCTTGGGTAACTCCATTGTTTTCCCCTCTTTGCCCCCAACATTCTTCCCCAGAGCCCCTCCCCTTCCCCTCCCTGACCCTCCCAACCACAGCAAGCCGCCGAATCTAGTCCTCCGCCGCAGCGGTGGACCTCACACCCCACCGGATCTACCTTCCGCACCTTGGAACCCCCAACTACCAACTCACCACTTCACCGGAGCCGCTACAGCGACTGGCTTGTCCATCGGTCCAGATCTCCTTGACCGCCATCATGGTCCACCGCACCGGATCTGCTTAACCGGCGCCCTCCACCACAGCGTAGGCCCTTCACTGACTCCCTCGTCTGCCCCTTCGCTGGCCCTTCATACAAGCCCTCGTCCGACGCAACAGATCCGCCTCACCGAAAGCACTATAAAACGCGCCCGCCGAAGCCTTCGTCCACTGCACCGGACCCGCTCCACGGACGCCATATTCAACTCCATCGGCCCTGCTTTACCGACGCCACAGCCTCATCAGGTTATTTCGATTTGTACTCCTTCGGTTTTTCTCTTTATCATGCAACTGTTCACTTACCACAGATGAGCTTTCTTGTATGTCGACAGGCGCCGCAACCGTAGCACCGGAGTAGCTTCAGCGACGGCGACAGCCGACCCAAACTCAACCGCAACACGAGCACCATCGACGATCCTTAGCTATCAAGTATGACAACGATACCCATACGCCGCCGAGAATCAGGTACTATTATCCAACGGCCGGCGCCTACGTTCACTTTCCTAGCATAAGCACGGCACCTTTGAATTTCTTCAGGGCATCATTTAGTTTTTCATGAGACGCATTATTCTGCTTGCACCTGTAGGGCCATACTTCTGGCAGTGAACATGTTACATGTGTTAAATTACATACCAGTGCACATATAGTTAATATGCTTTAGTTTTGTTTTGATGCCACCTGTTGGTTCCATCAGACTGCTTAATGTTCTCTATGCTTAATTACACATCAGCAAACTAGCATGTGGTTCCACTGCTTTTTGTTTGTTTTACCCTACATTTTCTGATGCTAGCTATTACATCACTGCTCCGAGCCTCTGTTCATTACTTGTTTGTGTGTTCTTGATCTTCCCAATTGCATGACTAATTTGATGCTTCCATTAATTATGGAGCTGCCAACCCCATCAAGCAAAATATTTGTTCTTTTGGTGCTGGCACCTCGAACAAGCATAAAAATAGAGGGAAGCAGATATATTGTCGTGTATGCACACACCCTTCTTTCATTAGTTTAGATGAACCATTGATGATCAATTCGGATCAGTGCATGCGATTAAAATTAATTTTACCTAAATAGATGGTGCAGAATGAACTACAACAACTAGATTTGCAACCACAGGATGCTGACGATATCTTCAAAGAACATTGCAACAGCAGCTAGGCTTCACAACAACATATGGTAAGCCCGTGTGTTTTAGTACATGTTAAATGTAATGCAAGTGGGATGCTTTCTTGGCTTGTGCCCTCAACGTGTAATCCTACCGAATTACAAATAGTTCAGTTGTCTGCTTTGCTGTATTGCTTGATTCGAATGCTTGTTTGTTGTTACGTTATACCTGAGTTGGCCAATATGTCAGCAGTGCCTGTTGTACTATCGTAAAGAAATGCATGCCTATTTCATTTGAGTCCTTAACTTTTCCTCTCAACTTCATCACAAGATTGTCTTCATAGTTTATATGAGGCCACACTGTTAAGTGTTTTCTCAGATTATTTCAACTGCTTAGATGCCTTGGAAACTTAAATATAGCGGTTGTACACTCCCCTTCAACTTTCATCTTACCATTTTAATTTCTTTTCGGCTGATGCTGCTTTGAACCATTTAAATATAGTTTGCCATGCTCGGCAATAATTCGTCTGTTGTTTACCATGTAAGCTTACTGCCTGGATCATACGATAACTATCTCTTACTTATGTCCAGCGGAAACCTTTCAGGATGCCGTTCACACTAGGACACAATGTACAACCCCAGAATCTATTTTTGGAAGCAGTGCGCCATCCATGTTACCAGATGGTAGCAGTTCAGAGGCAACACCGTCGGAGAGCAGTCTGAGCACAGATATTATAGTGATTGAGGCTCTACTAGAGGCAGAAAGAGATGGTGTGGCTGCCATGAATGAGGTAATCTTTATCTTGAGGCTGGAAATTATGAAATTAGCGGTACGCATTATGCAAGCAACCCAAGAATTGGAGGAAGTAAGAATGTTGCATTTGAATACGGAGGAGGTCCTGCTGTTTCTGCTATCTGAAGCCCAAGGTAATCCCGGTTCTTCTTTAGATACCAGTTGAAATTGTCATTAGATTATTGTACTTGCATGTTGTGTCATGTCTCTGAATGGATTATGTTGCAAGACCCCCTATGTTGTACGGAATTCGATGTTGTCCATGTGTTTTAATGATCCGAATTTTTTAGGCGAGGTAATCCTCAGTACTTGTATGATTGACATAAGGTGAACTGTTTTTCGTGTGAGCATATTGTATTGGATGAAATAACTGTTTGAATCAGAGTGTATCCAACCTACTGAATTCAAAGATCACGGTATTTCTAAATCATAATCATATATAAAGGTGGAATAAATCTTTGTTGTGGTTTTGAAGAAATAAATAACAAAACGTATAATTATCTGTGGATAATAGTAATCAAATACAAACTGGATTTGAATTTAGTTTGCCAGGTCCCAGGGAAAACGTGAATGCTAATTCTCCCAGGTTTTGAACGAAGCGGCTAAACACCCACTCTAATTTGTGGGCTCCCCGAAGAAAGTGTTTGCGAGATGGAAATTACTGTCTACCCCTGACACTTGACATCCTTATCGACCAGATTTACACTGCTGTCCATAGGGGTAGACTAGTAACTTCAATCAGACGTGACACGACGGCCTCTGAGCCCATTCAGACACGGTGGGCGCCAAACGTGGGCGGCAAAACACATTTGATTCAAGCTCTTCCGAAAGACATGTGTCTCTTCCTCCATTTCCCCATTCATACACGGTGGGCAGAAAAACAAACTCTCCTCGTCCGAAATCGATGTAGGCTAATATTTTAAATAGGGGCAGATGTGTAACTTCCATCAAACGTGACACAACCGCCCTACCTGTCAGCCCCGTTCATACACTATGGGCGCCAACCGTGGGCGGCAAAACACCCTCTCCTCGCCTGAAATAGTTACTGGCAAATATTTGGGAGATGCGAGGTTACCGTCCTATCCCCAACCGACGCGATGTCTGAAATTTTAAACGGGGGGTAAGTTCGTAAGTTTCCCCCATTTCAGAGAAGCGCGTCCCAAAGTTTGAGATCGCCCCCCCCCCCTCCATTTCCCCATTCATACACCGTCGGCGGCACGACAACCTCCGCACTGCGGCCAGCCTCCTCCGTCCGCCACCCCATCGTCCACCTTGCCGGAGCCTCTACCCCTACCCCATCGTCCACTGCAAGAGATGGACGTCTCTCATCCATGGCGCTGGACCAGGATCCTTTCATCGCCTCCTCTCGCTTCATCGACGCCGTCGTCCACCTTGCCGTTGCCGCTCCTACGACCGCCTCGTCCACGGCAACAGGATATATCCCCCGACCCGGTCGTCTGCCGTCTAAAGTCTTCTTCCCCGCCGCCGACAGCCATCGCACCCGCAGCACCCTCAACGTATCAACATAGGCCTACACGGCGTCGCAAGAGAGGTGGTACTCTTCCATATGTGCTTAAGTTATTAATCTCACCCAGAAAATAGATCGTAATTTGTTTACTGTACTTTTCTTATCCGTACCAAATCGTAGTGGCTAGTTGAAAGCAAACATTGGTTGTGAAGTAGCTTTGTCCGGTTTGCACCTTCAGATCCGCCATGGCACGGGCACTATACTCGTAAAGCTTATGGTTTCCCCCCTTTATATTCACTACCATCATCGTAGGTGCTTCGTGTCATGCTAGCACTGCTCCTCAAGACCTCAACCCAAAGCTTACGTGTTCAAATATGAATCTGATATGATGCTCATATCACTAAAACAGAGAATGTTTAATTGGTCACCTAATGTTCCTATATTCATTTCGAAAAGCATGTGCGCCACCCACTGGTCCAGCTAGTTCCACTTTCCTAATTTTTCTCTTGATGCTTAGGGTTTTCCCCCTTTTATCTACTCTACTATGATCTCCGTAGGTGCTTTCTGTCGTACTAGCATTACTCCACCCTTCAATCTAAACAACACAACACTCAGAATTCGAAAGCTTAATTGTTCAAATATGATTGTGATATGATACTGATATTAGTTAACCGACACATTTAATTGGTTAGCTAAAGGTCCCACTTGAGTTTCCAAATGCATGTCGCGACATATAGAGAGACAGCATAATTGCATTTCTTTGTCACTTGTTGACTGTACTTTCTTGTCCATACCAAATCTTAGTTGTTATTTCAAAGCAAACATCGGTTGCTAACTACCCTTTGCGCGGTTTGCAGCTTCAGATCTCCCATCCCACTGCCACGGTCAACACTGTACTGATCATGCTTATGTTTTCCCCATTTTATGATGACCACAATCAGCCTATGTGGTTCGTGTCGTAATAGCACTGCTCCACCCATCGAGCTAAGCAAGCTTAGTTGTACAAATTCATATCTGATATTATTGTTGATATTAGTAAAACTGAGAGATGTTTAATTGGTTAGCTAAATGTTCCTACTTTAGTTTCGAAATGCATGTGAGCCACATATGGAGAGACCGGAAAGAATAGTATTTCTCTGTGCGCTCTAGTTCATCATGGGTGGCCAACCGACATTGTATTGAAACACTTGTAATATCTTCAATCTGCTTGCTCTTCTTCTCTTCTTTAAGATGATACTCTTCTCTTGCGGTCGACTGGTCAGGTCGAGTTGTTCTCCCTTAGTATATTTCGAATCTGTCAGGTCAGGTCGACTTGTTCTTCTTTACTATATGTTGAAGCAATCATCTGCGAAGTGTCATCACTTCTGGAGCTCTCATATTTTGAGGAGTAGGCCACATTATATTAATGCACACAACAAATTACAGCATGCATGACATCTTTTAAAAGAATTGCAGAGATAACACAAAGGGGTTTATAGGGAGGCAGTATTGGATTAGAATCACTTCTGTATTACAAAGAAAATCTCACTTTTTTTATGTTTTCATGCATGTCAGATATTGAACATTATCAAAATGAATATGAGAATGGGCGCACGAGAGGAATATTGTGGAACGATCCACTGGCTAACAAACTTGGCATGGTGGAGGATGGCCTATCTTATTCACCCATCAAGGTGCTTGCTCTAACTTTGCAAAGTTGTATTGGTCGCACATATTTTGCATCTGACCTCTTGCATTTCTTCTACTTTGTTACACCATCTGCTTAGTTTAAGCATCATATATGAGTATATGCCATAACTATCCATTTTCTGTACCTATTCCATGTGCCGTCACACTATGTTTTTCCAGTCAAATGTTGTTCTTTCGTGATAGATGTCCAAAAGGAAGAGGGTGAGTGCAGATCCTCAAGGAGTACAAACTAGGTATTTGGAAAAGGTAGTGGTACCTGTTAAATCAGATAGATCAGCAGCCACAGAAAACACAGGCCCAACTGTACCACACTTTACCCCTACTCTAGTGGCCAAACCCCTATTAGAACTGCTGGGAGCCCAGTGTCAGGTACTGTCTATGATATCAATTCAAAATTTGAACTCCTAAATTTCTGCTTGTGCCTTACCTTCTCTCTTGTATGAAAACTAATTTCAGATGAATCTCCTTGCTCAAAGGATCATGCGATCTCAAAACAATAATGGGCTCTGCATTGCTCTTGTTAGTACCTCTCTCCCTTTTGCCTTGTAATGCTGTACTTAATTAATTGCTATTTGATTATGTATCATCAGTCTGCACCTGAGCTTCATTATCCTCTATTTCTTCCAATATTATTTGATCTATATTTACTCTTTGCAAAATGTAGAATAATGGCAACGCTTATAAAGAATTTTCTTTGGGGAATTTATTGAATTATCCTTCCATCAACATGGAGAAGGGCTTTGTCCAGCCCGTGTTAACATGTAATGTAAGTTCATCCTTCTCAAGCCTTCAAACTTTGTTCTAGTATAGATTTGGATAGGCATCATTGCCTCCATTGCTGTTTACATCTGATTGGATGTTTGCAACAACTACCAGTTTCAAATTGTAGTTGTAAAAAAATGTTCCTTATGTAGAACAGATCCATTTATTTGCTTATATAATTGTGAAACCTGTTACGTGTCTCCTTGTTTCTCTTTCAGAGTCGTATCTCTTACACGAGGCAGAACTTTAGGGAAGATAGTGAGCCAAACCATCTTGAGGACAACGAGATGACCCCAAGGTCATGTCTTGATGAAGACAGTGAGTTGAAGCTACTCACCAGTAGGTGTGAGACAACCTCTGTGCAGTCGTTGCCTCAATCAGTTCGACTTCTTCAGTCTCAACTTAAAGGGGGGAGGCTTGCTTCAGCTCAGCTCCGACTTGAAGTCAAAGATGCAATGAAGATGTCAGAGGACTGCCGTGCGCACCATCATGCCTTAAATCTAGTGTTGATGCATCTATCGTTGACACAACTGAGGTCTAGTCAGCTTCTTCAGCTGTTTGGGGGGCCT
Organism: Triticum dicoccoides; assembly: GCF_002162155.2. NCBI lineage: Eukaryota > Viridiplantae > Streptophyta > Magnoliopsida > Poales > Poaceae > Triticum > Triticum dicoccoides. The sequence continues at coordinate 44,150,414 of NC_041387.1, read as the reverse complement.
GACCTGGCCAGGCCTAGTGCCTTCTGAAGTGCTCTCAGTTTTGTATATTCTTTTGTCGGCGCGTTTATTTGCACTGGTGGCAAACTTTGATGTCCAATGGATGTAATATGTGTGATAGCCGTGATAGCCTAGCATAAGTTGCTTGCTTATTTATTTCCTTGTTGTCTTGTTTATTTGTTTGCTTGTAGTCATTGCAGTTCTTTTTCCGCGGTTTGCTAGTGGCTGCAATAACCTATTTTTTAAAACTAGGCCACAATAACCATGGGCTAATATTTACTGTAGTGACACTGGGCCTCCTATGGGACGTAGAAACAGTGGGCCTTCTACGGGCCGTAGAAACAATGGGCCTTCTATGGGCCGTACAAACAATGGGCCTTCTATAGGTCGTATCATCAATGGGCCTTATACGGGCAGTATGATCGATTGGCCAAACATGGGCCAATAACAGGCCGCATTATGGCCGTAAACGGGCTAGAGTTGGAATCGTCCGTTCATGGGCCAACCATAACGGGCCATCATTAATAGGCCGTATTTCATGACGCTATGAAAACGGCCCAACGTGTTAACGGACCACAAACGGGCCGACTGTAACCACGGGCTGAATTTGGCCCATAAGCAGAAAATGACAGTAATGGGCCGTAAGTAAAGGAATGCTGGAAATGAGCCCAAGAATAAATGGGCTCTGAGAAGGCCGAAAGATAACATGGGCTAGAAACGGCCCAACGGAATAACGGGCCCTTAATGGATATAAAGTGATACACTGTTCATTATGGCCCAGTTTCACCACGGGCCATTAATGGGTGTAAAGTAATACACTGTTCATTACGGGTCAGTTTCACCACGGGCTGTTAATAGGCCAAGATTTACATAGGGCCTCATATGGGCCGAAAGACATCATGGGACATACATGGGCCAGAAGTGAAAACGGGCTGGAATCATATTGGGTTGTCCAGATGACGCTACTGGGCCTAATTCGGATAGGGCGTAACGGGTCTTGGTTTAGCGGGCTGTAAATGAGCTATATGCGAACAGGCCGTTAACAGGCTTTACATGGGCCGGCCCGCCACCTTTTGACCAAGTCAAACGGGCCGGCCTTTTCACAGGAATGGGCCTTTGTTGGACCGTGCCACGTGTCGACGTATCATAGGTGCCTTTTGTCTAATGAGTGGATGACATCTGTCCCAACGGTGAGCCGACATGTGTTTCCTCCAGCCAATGATGATTTTACACGTGGAAAATCCCCATTGGTCGGGGCTGTTAATGGGTTATCGGATCCAAAATCCGACCCGATAGCTTAACGGCGTTCCGTTATGGTGGATGCCACGTGTCGGTCACCCTTGCCGAAAGCACTTCTGTGACACGCGATTTATCGTCATGGAAGTGGACACTTCCGTGATGATAATTTTGGTAATGTCATGGAACACTTCTACGATAGCACATGTATGACTATCTTGATTCTGTCATAAATTTGTCATGGATGTACATGCATGAAAAAAAATGTGACCTACTATGACAAACACGTATCATCACGGAAGTGTATTTTTTTTTGTGGTGCAACACACCCAATACAATGGTAAATCGTATAGGTGCACTAGTTTGGCGAACAGATGGTGATACAAGTGTAATATGGATAGTAGATACATGTTTTTTGTAATCTGTAGATATAAAAATAGCAAGCTAACTAGTAACAAAAGTGAGCAAAACGGTATTGCAATGCTTGAAAACAAGGCCTAGGGTTCATACTTTCACTAGCGCAAAATCTCTTAACAATGATAAAATAATTAAATCATATGGCAATCCCTCAACGTGCGACAAAGAGTCACTCCAAAGTTCCTATCGCGGAGAACATAATATGAAATTGCTTGTAGGGTACGAAACCACCTCAACGTTATTCTTTTTGATCAATCTTTTGAGCTATTCCTATAAGTGTCACAAACAGCCCTAGAGTTCGTACTAAAATAACACCATATGATACACATCAATCAACCCTAATGTCACCTAGATACTCCAATGTCACCACAAGTATCCGTGAGTTAATTATACGATATGCATCAAACAACTTCAGATTCATAATATCCAATCCAACACAAAGAACCTCAAAGAGTGCCCAAGATTTCTACCTGAGAAACAAGGATGAAAATGTGCATCAACCCCTATGCATATATTACCCCAATGTCACCTTGAGAATCCATGAGTTGAGTGCCAAAACATTCATCAAGTGAATCAATAGAACATCCTATTGTCACCACGGATATCCCATCGCGAGACATACATCAGGTGTTCTCAAAGCCAACAAAGTGTTCAATACGATAATGGTGAAACCTCAAAGGTAAAAACTCAATTCATCACAACAAGATAGAGAGGGGGAAAACACCATACAATCCAACTATATTAACAAAGCTCGCAATACATCAAGATCATGCCAAATCAAGAACACGAGAGAGAGGGATCAAACACATAGCTACTGGTACATACCCTTATCCCCGAGGGTGAACTACTCCCTCCTCATCATGGTGGCCGTAGGGATGATGAAGATGGCCTCTGTTGATGATTTCCCACTCCGGTAGGGTGTCGGGCCCCGATTGGTATTTCTGGCTACAGAGGCTTGCGGCGGCGGAACTTATGCTCTACGGTTTTTGGGGAGTTTTGGTATTTATAAGAATTTTGGGCGTCGATCTCACGTCAAGGGGGTGCCTGAGGGGCCCACAAGCTCGGAGGGCGCGCCCTAGGGGGGTGGGTGCACCCCCAGGCTTGTGGTTGCCTCGGCCACTTCCTGGCCCAGCTCCGATGCTTCGGGGGTCTCTTTTGGTTCATAAAAAATCACCGTAAATTTTCAGCCCATTTCGAGAACTTTTATTTCTGCACAAAAAATGACACCAGGGTAGTTCTCCTCAAAACAGTGTCAGTCCGGGTTAGTTCTAGTCAAATCATACCAAAACCATATAGTTTTTTTTGCAAACATGGCATGAATACTTCATAAGCTATAGATATGTTGGAGACGTATCAGTAGCATCCTGTAGTAGTGTATGATGGCGGCACCAGTGAGCACATCTTCAACCCTAACAGCCCCAATCACCACCACCAACGCGGCGGATATAGCAGCTGTCGGGCTCATAGCCCCACATCTTTCGACCTCCGGGCCACCGGCCGCTACGACATCACCACCACTAGCGCCACTCATCACTCTGAAGCGGCAGAATGTCATTGATACCATCAGATCCGGATCACTGGGCCTCTTCACCCCTGGGGCCACCACCTCGGGGCTCAATGGTGTCACAATGACACGGCCAATCATTACGATGGAGGCCATGAGGATCCTCACCACGCCCATACATGAAAACAACCCGACATCTGGGCTACGGAGGCCCTCTGTGTATCGACACTAAGTGCAGAATTGCAACTGAACATCGCACTTTGGAGGCCACGGCACGAGAAACGTGGTGGCAACAAACAATGAACAACAGCGGCTATGCCGACCTCGTCGTCGGCCGTGAGATGCCATCAAAGACCTCACAGCCCGTGGACGACAGGTGAGCATAGACTTTACAGAGCCCGCGAATGTCGTGCCTCATCCAACACCAGCTCGTGGCCTCCAAGCAGCCGCAGCGTTGGTAGACAAGCTACAAGCAACTCTCGGAGACCCAAACCTCCTAGCAGTACAAAGCAACTAGGTTTTCTTTAATTCCTGTCGACATCGCTAGCGGTCCACCTCATCTCTGGTTGTCTTAGGGCGATGGAGGCACGATGGACCCCAGCTGTTGTCCGCAGGAAGGATACTGCTCTGTTTTAGTAATTATTTTTTTAATTCAATTAGGGTTTGTGTTCTACTCATGGAGGCGAGACGGTGGTGGCTCCTTGCAGATGAAATAAAGTCCTTCCCGCCTAGCCCCCTCTTTGATGGTGCGTATTGCACCATTCATGGGCATGTGGAGATGTGTCTTCGATGGATCTTGCGGGCTTTAGTCGGTTTTTTTCTTAGGAGAATCTGTTTGGATCCATCATTCTTTTGGGTGTTTACAGGTTGGATCCTTCTGTGTTAGCGGAAGCAGGTACTTTTTGCCTGGCCAACATCGTTAGGGAGTAGTCCGCATGTGTTAGTTTGTATCCCCCCTTCTTTCTCTTTCAGCACTCCATTTCCTTGAGTGTCGGAGACTCTGTTACTTATACGACTCTTCTATCAATGAAAGATACACAAACTTTGTGTATTCGCGAAAAAAAGGTTGGTCCTTCTGATCTAAAATTTCCCTTCATCGATGACGGTTGTTGTTCTGATGTGATGGTTCTGTGGGTCTTAGCACGATGGCTTCCCGACTGTCTACTATAACAAGTTTTGCCCGGCTCCAGCGAGGAAGGGACGATGATAGCAGCGCTTCGGCTCATTTCAGTGTGTGTAGTCGTCGCTAGGTGGTCTTCAAACTTGGATGCAATCCTTATTATTTCTAAAAAAAATTGAGGGAATCCTTATTGTTATTTTTTAGAGAAAAGGGGGTTTTGAGCTCCCCGGCCCCATTTTATAGATGAGACCAGGAAAGTAACACCATTACAGTCATGGCAAGCATGTTCAGGAACGAGCTAGAATGAAAAGAAAAAACTACAAAGACAGCTAATCAGCTGAAAGACAGCAGATCAGCTCTACAATAAAGGTCTAAATAGAGTTTTCATCTTATTACAAATTTGTGCACAAATCTGTAATAACCAACACCTCTCCCCCCTCCCTTTTCCTGGAGACCAGATTTCTTCCACTTTTTCAGTTAGCGCATCGCATTATGCAGTCCCCAGCGATACCATTTCCTTTGCCACGTCTGTCACGGGCACCACCTTGAGCTTCTTCCATGGCTTAGCCGGTGATCCACCCAGCTCCAGAGGGGTGACGGGGCTGAGCAGCATCGCCTTACAGGTGCTTTCGCGAGGGCTTCTTGGTGGAGAGATTTGGTATGCTGGCCCCTTTGTGATTGGAGCTTCATCGGTCTTCGAGCGAGAGAGGAGAAGCGAGTGATCGAAGCCACCTTCAGTGTCTTTCACCTCGATAGTTAACCTGCCAGAATCTGGAGGGGGGCATCTAGGATGCAGGAGATTTTCTGAATGAACGCCTCTAGTTTTGTCAAGGCAGGTCCTCTGAACAAGATCAGCCATCTCCTGAATTGTCCTAGCACTCTCCTCCATATATGTTTCACATCAGTCCATATAGCATTGTTAAAGACATGTGAATTTCTATTTTTCCACATAGCCCATAGAACACATGCACAGACTGAATTTAAAGCAATATGCTTCTTGTTAGCTGGCCAAAATCTAGCAATTGATAAGTAGTTAGTTCCTAATTCTACATCAAAAAACTCTAATATTTCTGCCCAGATTTGCTTGGCCACCACACATTCAAAGAATAAGTGTGTAATGGACTCTTTTTCAGAGCAGTATACACATTCCGGGGCTTTTTCTATGCCTCTCTTGGCCAGGTTGTCTTTTGTCATCAGCTTGTTGTGGGAGAGTAGCCACAAAAACACCTGGACTCTGGGTGGGGTTTTTATTGACCACACCGCTGGTATATACACAGGCTGGACCCCCCTAAAGTTGATGATACTATAAAGGGAACTAGTGGTGTATTCCCCCTTGGCTTCATATTGCCAAATGAGTGAGTCACCCTCCTCTCGAAGCAGGGTACTCCTAATGATTTGCTCTAGGGCATACCAATGCTCCCTCATAGCAGGTGTGAAAACCCTCCTAAAGGTGAGTTTAATCTCATAGTTGTCCCAGATCTCAGCTATGGTAGAGCATTGTTGGTGGCAGATGGTGTAAAGTGGCCAGAATTGGACTGAGAGGGGAGATGTACCAAACCAGATGTCTTCCCAGAATCTGATCTTCTGTCCATCTCCAACCACCCATTTATATCCAAATTTCAAAGCCTTAGCAGCCCACATGACCCCTTGCCAAAATCTGGAAGGATTTTGGGTTTTACTAGCAAAGATGTTAGGGGAGTTGTGGATGTATTTCTTGTCCACTATTTGTTTCCAAAGCTTGCCTTCATCTTTGATGTATCTATTTACCCAGCTCCCAAGGGGACAAAGGTTAACATCTTTGATGTTAGGTACCCCTAAACCCCCATGTTTCTTCCCCATACAAACTAGGTGCCAATTAGCCAGGTGAATTTTTCTATTTCCTTCAAAGTCATTCCACAAACAATTGGCCATCTGACTGTTGATCATATCTAAAGCCCATTTTGGAAATTTGAAAAAAGAAAGGAGGTATATAGGAATGCTAGCCAGGCAGGTCTTAATCAAAGTCAGCCTAGCAGCATAGGAGAGGAGTTTGCCTCTCCAGCCAGACATCCTTTTGAGGATTTTGTCTATCAGGGGTTGTATATCCTCCCTCCTAAGTTTATCATAGTGTAAAGGAATTCCCAAGTACTTTATTGGGAAAGCCCCTATTCTACATCCTAATATATCTGCAAAGGATTGAGTTTCTTTAGAAGAAAGCTCTATTGGGATGATCTCACTCTTTGAGTAGTTGATTCTCATGCCTGAAACTTGTTCAAAGCAAGTGAGGACCATCTTCATGTTCTTAGTTTTTGTTTCATTCTTCTCCATGAAAAGGATGGTGTCGTCTGCATACTGTAAGCAGATGACCCCATTGGGAATTAGCTCAGAACACAGACCACTAATCAGCTTATCAGAAGCTGCCTTGGAGAGCATCTTGCTCAGAACATCTACTACCAAGTTAAAGAGCAGAGGGACAAGGGGTCTTCCTGTCTCAGGCCTTTTCCTGTAAGCAAGTAGTTGCCTTCTATTCCATTAATTTTCACTCCAACCGATCCCATGTGTGTGACTTGTTTAATCCAATTCACCCAAAGGGGATTGAAGTTTCTTTTTTCTAGGATTTCAATAAGAAAGTCTAGGTTAACTTTGTCAAAAGCTTTCTCATAGTCTAGTTTTAATACTAGACCTGGGTTGCCAGATTTAGCAGTGGAGTGCAGCACCTCATGTGCTGTGACTACACTCTCTAGGATAAATCTCCCTTTTATGAAAGCTGATTGGTTACTAGATGTAAGCCTATTCATTAGCATAGCTAATCTATTTGTAAGTACCTTGGTAAACACCTTAAAGATACAATTGATCAAACTAATGGGCCTAAATTTTTTCATGTTGGTAGCCTCTTTCTCTTTTGGGATAAGGGTCAACACAGCAAAGTTTAACCTATAGATGTCCAATTCCCCTTTATGGAAATCATCAAATATGGCTATCACATCTTTTTTAATCACTTCCCAAAATTATTGGAGGAATATAAAGGATAGACCATCTGGACCAGGGGCTCCATCAGAGTATGAACCAAAGATGGCTTCCTTAATTTCTTCTTCAGAGAAAGTTTTTGTAGGGATTGGTTTTCTAAGTCATTGACCTTTTCTTCAGCAGCAAAGAAATTAGTATTGATTCTAAAACCCTTTCTATCTTCTTTCTTAAAGAGGTCTTTATAGTAGTCTGTGGCTATACCCAACATGTCTTTGACATCTGTGGTAGTGCCAGTAGGACCTTCCAGCTTGTTAATAAGTGTTTTCCTCCTCCTTTGGTTTGCTATAGCCTAAAAATACCTAGTGTTTCTATCCCCTTCAAGGATATCCCTATCACTGGATCTTTGTCTAGCTTTAACTTCTTCTACAATCCAAAGGTTATGGAGTCTGGAGAGGAGTTCTTTCATTCTTAAATTTTCTACCTCAGAAAGCCGCACAGTTTCTGATTTAATATCAAGTTTATCATACTCTTCTTCTAACTCCTGCTTAGCTTTCCTAATCTCAGCATCTACATTTCTACTCCATCCTCTACTAAACTTCCTAAATCTTCTCACTTTTTCCTGCCAAATGTCCATGGGGGTGGTACATTTGACAGGAGCAGACCAATTTTTTCTCCACAAGCTCCTTAAATTCAGCTCTTAGTAGCCACCATTTCTCAAACTGATAGCTTGAGTTTTTTGGGGTACCATCCACACCAGAATCCCACAGAATATGAGTGTGATCACTACCAGTTCTAGGGAGATCTTGAGAACTACTTAAAGGAAACATTGCATCTAGTTAAGTGGTACAAAAAACCCTATCTATGGTACTCATAACCAAGTTATCTTGATTATTTGCCCAGGTGAATTGTCTTCCAGACATCTTAATTTCTAACAGACTCCAAATTTCTATCCAAGCATTGAATTTGTCACTCCAACTATGGTTAATCCTCCCATTGTTCTTATCTTTCTGATATCTAACTAAATTGAAGTCCCCCCCCTACAATAGTGGGTGGGTGGTTACCAATGAACATACTATGGAGTTCAGAGATGAATTCATCCTTGCCCTCCTCATATGGTGATCCATAGACTGCTATGAACCTAAAGGTTTTTTCACTTGTCTTATGCACTAGATTGCATGAGACAGAGTATTTGAGGGATTTCCAGCTAATAACATCAAAAATATCCAAGTCAACTCCTACCAACACACCACCTGAAGTGCCTTCAGCAGGTAGGTGATGCCAACTATAAGGTTTATCACCACTAATAGATTTTAAAAAGGAAGAGAGAGTTTCTCTTTCTTTGTTTCCTAAAAAGCTACTATACTAGGTTTATGTTTACCTAGAGTTTCAATAATGCAAGGTTTTTTTCATGGGGTTCTTATCCCCCTAATATTCCAAAACAAAGCATTCATTGAAACATGTGTTTCTTAGGGTGCTCGCCCCATCCTTTTTTGGAGACCAGGCTCCACAAAGCACTTTGGTCCAAGTGCTCAGATGGGATCACATTGAACTCTGAAGGGGTACTAGGGGAACCACCATAATCTATGAGTTCTTTTTGGGTAGGGAGCCCTCCAGGCTCCTTTGCCCAGGTTTTTTTTGTGAGTCTAGGGTAATCAATTAGACTACTAATATCTGGGGGCCCTTCAGGCTTCTCTACTAATTGGTTCACATTATAAAATGCATCCATCTTGATTTTTTGCTTATCAACAGCACTACTATTCAATCCAGCATTAAATTTCTCAAATTCCCCTGCATTTTGTCCTTCAGACAAAGGCAGAGAGCTGGAAGAACTAGCTTCTAAAGTGGAATTGTAACTAGTATCTATCTCTATTCCTATCTTCTTAGCTACTTCTAGGAAATTAGGGTTACTAAAAAGCTCAAATGAGTTTTTAACAATGGTATCTTTGGTGTCTTTCTTTGTGGCTTCCAAGTTATGCACCTTCTTAGTGTTGATTGCAATCTCCAGCATGGATTTGCCTCCCACCTCAACCCTGTTGCTTTTCCTGAATGCTTGAACTGGGCCCCATTTGTTTTTCCCCTCTTTGTGCACATGCTGAATTACTGTCTCATCAGTAGGAGGCTGAGGGTTGGGGCCATTTTCTGGTTCGAGCTGGGGGCTGAAAATCACCTCTTCTCCATATCTACCTATTGCATTCCCATCTTCAGTTAGTAGATCTTCCATCTCATCCTCATCCTCTTCAAGTTCCATTCCTTGCAGGATGTTGTAGCTCTGCTCCATGCTAATTGGGTCTTGTAGTTGCTTCAGATAGTCAACTACTTTCTGTTTTGAGTTCTGGCTTGAGGCATTGTTGGCAGATTTGTTACTTTGGAGGGAGGGAGTGGATCCTCCTCCAATGTTTCCTTTTTCTCTATTGGTACTCTCTTCCTCCTTGTTGTCCTTCTCTAACTTGTTGCCATTAGCATTGTCAGCTAGTTCATCTTCTAACAGATCATCCAGCTCTGGGTCATCTTCTGGTGGTTCTACAGTAATCCCAATCCTGAACAGCTTGTCACCTATGCCAAACAGCCTTTCAGGGGGTATTTGGTGTGATCTTTACATTTGATCTTGATCCTGACCACCTCAAAGAATGACTTGAAATTCCCTTCCCAATCAACATCAATCAGGGTTCCAAACATAGATGCAAATTGCTTCAGTATTGCCCATTCAGCCCAGGCTGGCGCAACCCCATCCAGCTGAAGCCATACCTTTTGCAGTTCACTATGGTGTTCTAGCATCCCTTTCCACACTTCTACATTCACTGTGACTCCTTCTATCTCAGGCAAACCAAAAGGAGGATATCTGGCTACACTCTCAACTGGGATGTGAGGTGGGAATTTGACCAGAAAATTCCAATCATCAAGTACCCTTATCTGCCATGGCCAATTGGTCTTGTAAATCAGTGAGAAGTTGTGGGCTGGTTCCTTCTTTGTGACCTGTCCCGACTCCACATAGACAACTCCTATATTCCTCTTAACTCCAATGTGTTGTTCATTCACATCAAGGACATCAATTTGGTGATATCCAAGTCCAGGGGCCCCACTGCCAGTAAATTTTGCTGGGTTTCTTGGCTTCTTTCTTACTGGACAGTCCTCCACCTTGTGTGTCACCACTTTGCATATGAAACAAGCAGGTGGTTTTGGGCAGTTGGTCTTGTGGTGTCCAGGTTCTCCACAACTATAGCAGATGACATCTGCATACTCTGTAGCATTCAGATCATCAAACTTGTTGAGGGGTTGCTTTGCTTTGGTCATGTTCCTCCCTTTCTTCTGCTGGTTGCCACTCATAGAGGAACAGAAACCTTGCTCCTGGACAGATTTTTGCTGCTTCTGATCAAAGCTTGAATTGCCATGCTTTCAAGGATTCTGCCCTTGTTGCCCTTTCTGTTGCTGATTGCTAAACTGCTTGTCAGAGGGACCTGAATCTTGGTTCTGTCCACCACCCCAGACGCCAGGGGGGCCTCTCCACTGGTTCATCTGTGGGGGAGGGAAGAATCCTCCCTGATACCAAGGGGGTGGGATCTGGGGTCCTTCAGGGAAGCCAAAGCCGAATTGGAATTGGGGGGGAGGAGGGCCATATTGGGGATCAAACTGGGGCCAATTACCTGGGGGTGGAGCTCCAAGATCCCTTGATGTTTGGCCCCCCTGTTTGTTGCTTCTAGGGTTCCCTCCTCTTCCCCGCCCGCGCCCTCTCCCCTGCGCTTCAGCCATGGCTCTGATTTCTTCACACAGCTTTGGATCAATTCCCCTGATGGTGGTGTATGGGAGGGTGGCGGAATCGTTCTCCGACGCTGGGTGGCAGTCGGCAGCGGCGAACGAGCAGGGTAGGGTTTAGTCTCTCCGGATCCAGATTAGGAGAGGGTG
>NC_041387.1:44134115-44139129 GCF_002162155.2 Triticum dicoccoides | reverse complement strand
GCTTTGTGGGCCTTGATTGTCATTCTCCGTAGCAGGATCAGGAGCAGAAATTCCTTCTTCAATTGCGCTCGATTTCAGAGAATGACGCTTTCGGACCATGATTGCACGATCAGGAGGGTCAATTTTTGCAACGAAGTTGAGGCAACGCCGAGTTGTGTTTTGTTCTCCAGCCCATCGAAGCGGGGTGGCGAATTCAAACCTCTGATTCTCCAAATTTGACGAGGCAGAAATCCTCCGCTCCAATGGCGGGGTGGAGCCATGGCTTCTCGCTGGCGAGATCAGCTCTGCAGCGACCAAAACGCTCGCCACTTCGCCCTTTGCTCTGGGATGTGCGAGTGCATCTCTGCCCTCACCCAGGAAATCACCTCTTCCGGTGAGGAGGAATCCATGGGGATCATCCTGGCCATCTCTTCCTCTGTCGCCTCGACGCAGATCCGCGTCACCAACTTCTCCGGGGTGTCTCCACGCCCTGGCCTTCGCATCGTCCTCTCCATCCGCACGCGGTGGCTCTCCTCCATCTCCTTCTCCTCTGCTGAGATCCTCCCATCGCACGCGAGGACGCTCAGATCTGAGAATCTGAGGCGTCTCTTCATTCGCGGCTTTGCGGGGAGATGTCACTGGGGATATGGGGGCGGCGGCAGGCGTGCGTGCCGCGGTGGTGAGGAGCAGCGGTAGGCGTGTGCGTGGCGGCGGTGGCAGGTGCGGGGGTGCCCGGCGGCAGCGGTGGTGACGGTGGTAGGTGGATGTGGCCGTGGCGAGTGGAATCGCCAGAGCAGGCATGGCGAGTGGTTAACCGTTCAGTTGTGCAGTTTCCCTTCTTTCCTCAATCCTTATTATTTCTATTATTCTTGCCATCACATACGATGAATGGATTGAAAGTTTGTTTTGAAGTACTTACGTATATAGAAGGATGGAGGTAAGTAGGTAGCAATGTGCCATCACGTTTCCGGTGAGGAAGATAGATGAGATAGAGATGCCCGTCACGTTTGCCGATTCAAATTTCAAAAACGCGATCGCCGAATCCGGAGCGCAAACCAGAGCATCTTCTACCCAGAAAGATTGCCGTGCTGCTCCTCAAAACCGAGTCGCTAGAAACTTCCGTTCGATCCGAGCGCTCGGCGCAAGATCGGACGCTCCAAACCGCGCCGCGCACGGCAGGGCAGGCGGTACGTACAACCCTGCGCTGCGCTGCGCTGCCACCCTGTTCGCAGCTGCAGCCTTTAGCTGGCCCACACATCTTGACCCCTACGACCGGGTCACGCGATCACATCTCCCTCCCTTCTCCGCCTGCTACTACCCCTGTGTTACTCTTACTCCACGAGTTCGTACGCTGGGCCCGCCCTGTCATCGGCTCAGTAGCAGCCTTCCTCGCGTGAACCCTGTCGCAAACTCTGCTCGTCGATCACGAGCGCTGCACTGCCCGCCCGGGCCCACCCGCAACCGCCTCAGCAGGAGCCTGCAAAAGCCAGCATCCCGGGCCCACGCGTCAGCGAGGCCTTTCCGAGATTCTCTTGCCCAAGGAAATGAAACGCTCGTCTTCTCGGCTTCTAACGGGAAAACCCTGACAAAACCCCGAAGGCGCCGGCGCTGGCCCACCCGTCAGCCTAACGCGCGACGGCGCGAGGGCGCGCGGCCGCCGAAACGGGAAACCATGGGCCCCGCACGTCAGTGAGAGAGGGAGGGCGGCGGGCCCGCCTGTCAGAGAAGCTGCGCCGTGCCGTCCCTCCGCGGCTTTCTTTCGTGAATGCCAAGCCAGCGTCCGGCTGGGCTATAAAGCGAGCCCAGCGCCACCATTGCCCGGAGCACGAAAAGCTTTCTCCTCTCTCGGCTGGCTGGGTTGGTTGGTTGGTTGGTTCGTAGTGTAGTAGGTAGGCGAGGCGAGGCGAGGGGGTTCGGCCGTCGGTGATGGAGAGTAAGGAGAGCGGGGAGAGGATGGAGAAGGTGGAGGTGGGCGACGGCGGGAAGAAGCCGGAGGAGGGGACCAAGCAGGCGGCGGCGCCGGTGTGCTTCAAGAAGCCGGCGGGCGAGGACACCGGCATCCTGGAGACCACCAAGGACTACTTCAAGCAGCTCAAGGACACCAGCGCCGACACGCACTGGGACTGCATCAAGAACCGGTTCCGCGCCGCCGGCGACTACATCTCCAACAAGACCAGCTCGGTAACGCCTCCTCCTTCCCCTCCCCCTCCTCCCCGTTCTGTACGCACGCGCTCCTGCTTTGCCTTGTTCTGCTTCCATGTTTGCTTGCTGCTGTTCGATCTTGGCCCGTACGTGTCCTGTGCCTTTGCTCGCTAGATCGTGCGTCTTGTGCTGGTAGAAAGTAGAAACACGATAAGAATGTTGATCCTCTTGCGGATTTCGTCACATGTGTAGTTCCTAGCCGTTTAATTTCGGAATTATTCGTCGCGTGCTGTTACGAAATGTTGCCACTCTTCGTTTCCCCCTTTTGTTCCTCGGATCGGAATGCATGTTCTTGTAGGAATCGTCCTGTTTTCTTTTCCTTTTGTTGTTGTTTGTTGTTGTTGTAGCAGCGATTTTCGCGAGATCTTTTTTGCACCTGTTGCCCTGCACGGAGAAGCATCTGGATAAATGTTTTAGGTAGGTGTGCTTCCGCTCGCCTGATTTTGAGGCTGTGTGGTGAAAACAACGATGTGAATGTGATGATAGTGCAGTGTGGATGAAGTGGCGATTCGTAGATCCTTGGACACTTACTTTTTCCCTCACGCATTTGGAGATTTCTTTTCCTAAGATTGTTATGCTTACGGACAATTCATTGTGCGATATATATATATAGGTGGCGATTAACCTGTACAGGCATCCGGATTTCCTGATTCTTGCTGTCAAAGTTGGGGTAACCTTGCTAGTTGCTGCCTCTGTAAGCATTAGTCAGTCTCTGTCCATGTAGATTTATTTTCAGTTTTGCTGGAGATTATCTTTTGCAAGATTTCGTCCTGTGTTCAGAAATTTATTCTTGGAATCCTCTGCCCTTTTTGCCGTCAAATGCTTGTGATCTCTTGAGCTTGCTGTACTACTTGTTACAGTAACCGACATTTCGTGCTCTGATGCTATGTGTTGTATTAGTAATCTTGTTCTAAATGATAAGGATCCGTTCAGACTTCAGTCATTTGTTGTTGGATTCTGTTCTTATAGCGGCTCTGCTGCTGCATATGATTTGCTCTGGTTACTAATCATGCCACCCATTGTAGTTTCTTGCTGTGCTTCTGTATTTGTTCTGTTAATTCAGAATTCAGATAGGCTTCAGTTATGGATTCTGTTCTAAATTTCCCAATTCCAATAGCCTATCTGCTGCTATGTACTGATGCATCTGAATAGTAGTAGTATTATGATGGAATCTGAATTCTGATGGCCAATCTGCTACTGTTCGCTGATGCGTCTGGTTGAATCTGAGGGCTAACCCGTGGCTGCTTTGTGATGCGTGGCAGGTGTTTGGCAGGCAGAAGGTGGAGCCTGAGGCCAAGGAGGAGACCCCGGGGGCGAAGCCAGAAGGGGCACCGGCGGCAGCTGAGACTCAGTGAAGGCTTGTCCTGAGCTCGTGATCGTCTTCCACGAACCAACCTGAAGCTTCATTCACTGAGAGTTGCGAGGTCTTATCAGCCTGGAGTTTTTCTTTTCGCTTTGTCCTTGTGTTCGACTAGTTGGGGCATGGTTTGCCTGAGCGATTTCGCATTGTAAAAGACCCGTTCTGGCTGTGGATCTTAATCCGGTTGGCGCCGCCGTCATTTGCGGTGCGTTTTGGTGACATCTGTTTTGCCATCATCTGTGTTTCTCGAATGGAATGCAAGATCACTTGGTCATCAAGTTCTCTGTGCAATGCGATCTGGTCTTGTTCTGGTTCTTCTTGATGCTACCTACTTCCTGTTGATCTTCCGTGTTGCTCTATTTCAGCACTTCAGTGGCTGCGTGTTGTGAAGCCTTGGACGCAAAGATTTACTGTACACCGTTTTGAGGAAGCAAATGATTTGGTAGCCATTCATCACACTCTCCTTCTATGTTTCAAATTAACTTGAGCAGTTAAGCGTGGTGGTATAGAAGTGCCTCCGCCCAATAAGCAAGTCCAGAATATTATCTGAAAAAGTTTTAAAATGACATGGCGACTGTTCCGTTCTCTCATTTTGGCAAATACTTTGGCGGGCAGCAGTGTCGTTTTAGGCAACTGTAGTGCTATGGACGAAATTACCTTTCCAAAGTTTTCAATGGAAGCACACTCCACTTTTTACTACTCCCTCCATATCAAAAAATAAGATGTTTTTTGCAGTTTAAATTGAACTGCAAAAACGTCTTAGTAGTACTGTATTAGAGAAGGAAATGTGAGAGGAGTTGAGTTCTATGACTACTGACTAATCCACTTTTCATGTGTCAGCTCATCTCCAAATGTCCGAGCGCCTTCATCAAGTACAGACGCATTCATGAGGATCTATATATTGGGAATTTGGCAAGAAAACTGCAACCCACTAGAACTCTGCTTCTTTTATTCCAACTTGACATTTGAAAAGCTTCCGATTCATTGAGATTGGGGTATTTGCTCAAGTTATTGTGAAGTTTTTGTCCACAAATCAACAGATCTTCATGACAACAATCTTGCCGTCATTCTTCATGGATTTGGGGAGCTCATTGCCTTGCCGCGCAACACCCTTCAAGTTATTGTGAAGTTGTTGGGAACTTTTCTTTCGGCGGGGACGAAACAAAGTGCTTGTCAAGCAACATAAGATTAACTTGGAGCTCTTGTGTCGTCCCACACGCCTTGCAGGATTGGGTATGCTCGGTCTTGAGAAATTTTTGACGGCTTCGCGTCTTAGATGGTCATGGTTAGAATGGAAAGACAAGCAAGCGCTTGGATACATACCCCCTAACCATTTTGCTATCTCTAAGGAGACAAATGATAATGTTAAGAGGGTGCCATATGGACAATTTTTTTATTAGCAGCATTAACACTTGTATGGGAATCAACATGGTTTGCCTGGTGTAATTCTTCTCCCTTTGGATGATGCTTCAC
>NC_041387.1:44119674-44133638 GCF_002162155.2 Triticum dicoccoides | reverse complement strand
ACGGTCATGAAACCCCTCCCCCTCCCCCTCAACAGATTTTTTTTCTATGACTCAACTTTGATTACAGAGTTTTGGACCAGCGGTCGCATTAAAAGAAATGGTTGGCGAAATTATGGCATTTGTCAGCTCTATAGGAGTGGTAGAAACAACCACTCATCTACTTTTCAAATGTCTACAAATTAGTCGACAACATCACTTGAATCTCAGCAAGCGGACACTACTCCACAACCTCATCTAATCGTGGAGCAACTGCCCCCTCCCCTACAGTATCGTCACCACAGTAGAGTTTAACCACCAAATTCGGGATGTATTGGCGTGGTTCCTCTACGCTTAGGACAACAGACCCACAAGAAGTGTTTTATTTCTGACTCCACTTCGATGCAGAGTTTGGACCACCGATCACCTTCAAGGAAAGGGTTGGCCAAAATGTGGCCTTTGTCAGCTTTATAAGAGAGTCGGAAACAGCCACTCATCTTCTTTTGAAATGTCGTGTCTCAGCGTGCCTTTGGGGTTTGCTCAGAGACCGAGTTGGCCCAATTCACATGGACATTGAGTTTTAGCACATTTTTCTCTCGACACGCATTATTCATGCCTATGTGTTGGCAGTTATGGAACGAAAGAAATCTACGGGTTATCAGGAATCATTCATCCTTGGCAGTTATGGAATATAAGAAATATGCAATTTCCTAGGAAAGGAACACCACACTACAGCAGCAGCAACTCCTACTGTGTTCTCTTAATTCTATCTGCAAAATTTCCACTCATATAGTCTCTGTAGTTGGGCTAATATTTGGCCCCTTTGTTATGCGATTCTCTGTCAGGATGTATTTCCCTTACTTCTTCGTATTTTTCTCAGGTGATCAAAGGATAGGATTGTGGCATTGCAAGCCGGTATGACCGCGACGCCTGAACCGAACTGAACTGAATTCAGCTTGTAACACTATCAAACAGTCAGTCAGTCGCAAACTGGTACAATGTCTGTCTCTTTCTCCTGGTGAACGGACGCGGGAGAAAGGGAGAGGCAGCCTCCGTCCTGCCCAATTCCATACAGTTCTCGGATAGTTATACAAGCAGCTCATTTTCTGCATTCTTCGGCGGAACACAGTATAGTCACTACAGTAGAGTTAAAAAAAAGTTTGGTTATGCAACAAGCATACACGACCGATGCCATGTAATTTAACGACCAAAATAAAATCAAGTTTGGTTCAAAGGTACCAGGTATTTGCACAGAGACGACATGGAGATGCTGCAAAGGAACCAATGTCTGCACAAAGAGGCAGGGCATGAACGGGTGCGAGTGTGCTGTGTATGGACCGGCCCTGAAGGTCGTTGCTAAACGGGAAGGATCCGTAGCTCGTCAGGCCCGCAGGTGCAGGATTATTATTGGTTGCTAAACTAGTAATAATAGTAATAAAAGACTGTACCCGCGTTACCTCCCCCCGCCAAGCGCCGCCTTCCACTTGGCGGCGACATCCTCCAGCGCCCGCCTTCCACTTGGCGGCGACATCCTCCAGCGCCCGGCGCGACGAACCATCCGGCGACCACGCGCGTGCCGCCGCTCGCTGCAGGTCCTCGGCCCGGCGCCTCACGGCGCGCCCACTCTCCCCCTCCATGAGCTCGTTCACGGCGGCCGCAACTTCCTCGCGCGCCACGACGCCGCCGTCCTCTCGCGCTCTCGGTCGCAGCGCCACCCCGAGGGTCCCTTCCAGCAGAGCGGCGTTCATCCTCTGCTCCGCGTAAAGCGGCCACGCAACCATCGGCACGCCGGACGCCGCGCTCTCCAGCGCCGAGTTCCACCCGCAGTGCGACACGAAGATCGCCGTCGCCGGGTGGGACAGGACGCGCACCTGTGGCGCCCAGGCCGGCACGGCGAGCCCCCTGCCCCTGGTCCTCTCCAGGAAGCCCTCGGGAAGCCACGCCAATGGGTCGTCATCGTCGCGGGCCCCGAAGGCACACGTCCGGCCGTCCAGGCTCGGCATCCGCACCACCCAGAGGAACCTCTGTCTGCTTGCCTCTAGCCCGGCGGCGAGCTCGACCGTCTGCTCCGCAGACAGCGCTCCGCCGCTTCCGAACGCGACGTACACCACCGACCTTGTCGGCTGGCTGTCAAGCCACTCTAGGATGGCCGACGCGCCGGTTTCCTCGTCGGAGTTTGACCGGACGAACGGCCCCACGGGGAACGCCGGCGGGAACGCGCCTTGCTCCGCCGCCTGCCTGAACTCTTCCGCCATGGCAGGTTCCATCTCGTAGAAGGTGTTCGTCAAAAAACCGTCGGCACGGCGGTATCGCCGGCCTCCCCGGAGCAGTTGCGCGTAAGCCGGCCCGTTACAGTCGCGATACGGGACCGGAAGGTCTGCGCGGCGCAGCGACAAGCCCCCGGGGATCTCGAGAGGCTCCGGGAGGTCGCGGTACTCGCCAGGGGCCGCGTCGTCGTGGAGCTCCACGACGCGGCGCATCAGGTAGATCATGGTGAGGCTACTGGGGATGAACACGTAGCACGGGACGCCTAGCTCGACCGCGAGGGGCAGCGCCGCGGAGCATAAGAAGTCCGGAACCAGCGCGGCGAGCGGAGTGGTCGAGCCGATGGAGCGGAGAAAGGTGCTGAGGCTGGGGAGGGAGCGATGGATGAGCTCCACGAGCACGCTGCCACGGAGGGCGTCGGCGGGGAGGTCGTCGATCTTGACGGCCGGGAGCGCGACGGTGGAGACGGAGGTAGGGATGCCGCTGGGGAGGGCTTCTGAGTCGGAGAGGCCGCTGAAGGTGACGATCGTGGCCGCGAAGCCGTGGTGCTCCACGAGCCGCCGCGCAAGCTCGGCCAGCGGTATGAGGTGGCCGGCGCCGGGGCTGGCCAGCAGCACGACGTGCGGCCTCGCCGCGGATGGGGCTGGCGCGGAGCCTGCGTTCATGAACGACTCCATTGTCAGTGGCACCGGTTGCAAGATGTGGGCGACCGGTTGCTAATTACAGCACACAAGCATCTTGTGAGCTAGCTAGCTGGCTGGAGGGGTCCGGCCGAATATGTCGCCGGGAGGACGTCCGGTGGTGCAGGGTGGTGGAGTGGGTCCATCTCGCAGGGTGGTGGAGTGGGCTCCCTGGTGGGTGGTCTGCGGCAGTGTGCACTGTGCATCTCGCATGGTGTGGTGTAGGCGGTGCCGCCGGTGTTTCGGGGCCCATCGATCGCTAGCCTAGCTGCGCTGCTCTAATGGCACCGTGGGCGTGGCCGGTTGTTGTACCCTTGTACGTACAACGTCTCGTCACTTCAGCGTCCGATCAACCCGTCTATGTCTTTCCAGTTTCCCAGCAAATTCAGCTGCTCAAACGACAAATATTATGTGATACAGAGGGAGTACTATAGTAGATAAAACGTCATTGCTAAAGTACTTGTGGAAATAATCTCGGACGGGGATGGTGGAGACGTGCGCGACGGCGAGCACCGGAGTTTTTTTGTTTTTTGAGGAAGGCTTTTATGGCTATTTTATTAACTCATAATAAACTTACATTGTTTGCTAAAGCATTCGGAATGAAAACAAGAGGTGTATCCCACCACGCTAGTCAGTGGATTACCCCTCCCAAAACTAGCTAGCTCATATGCAACCATGTTCGATTCTCTATTACAATGGTCGATAATGACCTTCCCGAAATCTTTAAGCAAGTTACGGCAATCATCAAGAATTGGCGCTGCCACCAAACCATACCCTTCATTTATCCTCAAAGCATCCACGACGATCAAGCTGTCAGACTGGACCAAAATGCTATCACACCCGGGACCGCGTATGAGCATGATACCTTGGTGTATCTTCTCGCCTCGGCTACCGCTACATCAGCCACATGCGACATTTGAGTTACTGCAGCAGCTATAAATCCACCGTTATGGTCCCATACCACCATTCAACAGGAGCCAGAATGATCTTCTTCGGAGAATGAAGCATCCACGTTTAACACTTGCATCCCTGACAATGGTTCCTTCCAAGCATTTTGATGAGGCATTGGGTTTGTTTTCCCGGCCGCTCGGACAAAATTTAACGATAGGGCCTGGATGGCGGACCGGGTCTTGAACTTGCTCTCCTCTAACTAGCCTCCTTCGCTGCCACCAAAGATACCAGCTAGTAGAAGCTATGACTTCAGTTATATCAACAATATCCATGTACTGACGCTGAAAGATGTCATCGCACAGAAGAGATTCCATCACCCTCGCACCTGATCAGTCAACTGGCAGCGCCTCATCTATGACTTTTTGCAAGCCCAGCTCAGACCATATCAACTTAGCACGGGAACAAGTGAAGAGCGCATGCTTGGTATCTTCCGCCCCCTGCTGACATATAGGGCACTGTCTGCTAGTAGAAATATGTCTGTTTGCGAGTGTACATTTAAATGGGATGGTGTTATGCAGGCATCTCCATACGGAGATTTTAATTTTACCTGGTAGTTTTAATTTCCACAGCCTCTTCCAAACCGGGTGATCCGGTGTACTCGCCTGTCCAACCTCACAACCAATTTTTGGACCATACTGATCTTCCCATACTCTGTAAGAACCAGAACGAACACTGTATACTCCATTCTTTGTGTAGTGCCATGCAACAACGTCTTCCACATTATGATGGGATAAAGGGATTTGCAATATATGGTCCACATCTATTCTCCAAAAATTATCTCTGATGATCTGCTCGTCGGTCGCAGTCACCTGATATAGGATCTATCAAGTTACTCACATGTGATAATAGACAGTTACCTCGTTGGACGGTCGACAGTAGACTAGTCAAGGGTATCCATGTTGTCGGAATGGATATCCGCTGAAGTGAGCCGCCCTTTGCGCTGAAGCGTATACTTCCAGGGCTCATGATTGCCGGACAAGGGGACGACAATGGAGATCCGCCGCGGCCGGCAGTAGACTAGTTAAGAGTATCCATGTCGTCGGAATGGATATCCGTCGCGCCGTCCGTAGACTAGTTTTATCTTAGTTCGGTATCATTTGCAGTTAAAATATGTCCAAAATATAAATATTTTCTTTCGATTTGTATAAAATCCGTCATGTTTATATGAAATTTGTCATGTTTATATGGAATCCGGTTGTGTTTACATGAATTTTATTCAATTTATTAAAAAAAAGAGTTTGAAATGCATGCACAAAGCGATGGACAGTTATCCATGTTCACGGACTGATTCTTTCTGTACGCGGACAAATGCGAAAGAAAATTTGGAGATTGCTGCCGTTGGAGATGCCGCAATTGCGTGCCCGACGGCGTCGATGATCTGCACCCGCATTCGACCCGTGTTAGACTCTGTATATACTGGGCCACACTTGTAATTATGTTGTACATGTCTATATAATGAAAAGGTCACCCCACGTTGGAGGTGTGCCACAAACCCTAAAACCCTTGTCTAATATGGTATCAGACCTAACGATCTAATGTCTTCCGCTACGCCTCCGCCACCAGCCGCCGCCGCCGCCTCAAGCGCCGCCGGCACCGCGGTTTCCTCCCCCGCCCTCTTGCCGCCGGCCCCCGTCCACATGGATCACTCGTTCCTCCCGCCGTCTCTCGCGCGTCTCCTCAACGTCGGGACTGCGCCCTACGCGGCGGATGGCTCGCTCGGGCCCCTGCAGACTCAATCGGCGGGGTCTCTCTTCGCCGGCCCGGTGTCTTCCCTGTACGCCGGCGTCTCCTCTTCATCGCCTGCTGCTTTGGCCCGGTCCCAGCAACCGTCGCCGCCGCCGGCCGCCGTGCACTCCATTGTGCCCGCGCCGCCGCCCCCTACCGCGTCGCACCAGATGCGTGCGATCGCGCCTGCTCCGGCTGCCGCCATCTACACCGCAGCTGGCCCTACTGTTGCCGATGCCGCCCATGCCAATCATGGCGGCTACCCACTGTACGCGGCGCCGTACGGCCAGTTGCCACACGCGCGTCCCTCCTACGGGGCGTATCCTGGCCAGGGCGCGTACCCGGCTCCGCCGCCCTATGGGGCGCCCTACCCGTACGGCCCCTCGCACCTGTACGCACCGGCTGCGACGCCATCTGCACCACCAGTGATCTCCCCGACGCCATACGTGGATGCCGAAGCTGCTCTGGCCGCGATTTCCTCGCCGCCGTTTTTGTTCTCGCACCTCCTACCGGTGAAGCTTAAACCGGACAACTATCTATATTGGCGTGCTCAGGTGCTTCCTCTCCTTCACAGCCATTACTTGGAAGGGTTCGTCAACGGTACACTGCCGTGTCCACCGCCACATCATCCGATGTTCCGTGCGTGGATCGCTCAGGACCAAGCCATCCTCTCAGCTATCCAGTCCTCCCTTGGTGAGGGTGTGGTCGGGCTAGTCCTCTTTGCTTCGTCCTCTCATGAGGTGTGGGACATCCTGGAGTCGAGTTTCTCGTCTCAGTCTACTGCTCAATCCATGGCCATCCGTGCCAAGCTTGGTGAAACTCGCAAGGACAATGGTATGGTGACCACCTTCTACAACAAGATCAAGCAGTTGGCTGACACTCTTGCTTCCATTGGAGAGCCCCTTCGCGACAGCGAGTTCACATCCTTCATCCTAGCCGGCCTCGACAGCGACTACGACTCACTTGCCGAGGTGATTAACGAACGTAAGGAGCCTCTTCGTCCTCAGGAACTCTACAGCCGTCTCCTGGCCACGGAGCAACGGCTCAACGCGCGCCGCCCCGACGTCTCCACCGACTCCTCCGTCAACGCCGTGTACCGCGGCAAAGGCGGTGGCCGTGGCCCCTCTGCATCTTCCTCGGGAGGAGGGGGCAAGTCCGGTGGTGGTGGTGCGCCCTTGACACAACAGCAGCAGGCCCCGCGCTCTGGCGCCCCGGTGGTTGTCGTTGATGGCCGTGCCTGTGCATGCTGTACCACCTGTGGTGCGGCTCAGCCATGCCAGCTCTGTGGTCTGCCTCGCCATGTTGCCTCTCGCTGTCATCGCCGGTTCAAGACGGACTTCCTTGGCCTCGGCAATAATGGCAAGGGCAACGAGCGTCAAGTCAACATGGCACAACAGGGTCACACCCCTTCTTATCCTGTCGATCCTTCTTGGTACATGGATACTGGAGCAACCACGCACGTCACGAACGAGCTGGGCAAGCTAACTGTCCAGCAACTTTACCGCGGGCATGACAAGGTTCACACAGCTAACGGGGCAGGTATGCGCATTTCACATGTTGGTCAGGCATCACTTCTCACAAACACCTCTAGGACATTGCATCTTAGAAATGTTCTTCGTGTTCCCACAGTTGCACGTAATTTACTCTCTGTTCCTAAACTTACACAGGATAATAATGTTTTCTGTGAATTTCACCCATTTCATCTCTTTGTTAAGGATCGTGCTACGAGGAACATTCTTCTTAGAGGTCGCTACCGCCATGGTCTATATGCGCTTGATGCTCCCACCGATGTTCCCGCTCCTGCTGCTCCGTTCCAAGTCTTCAGTGGCGTCCGTGTGTCTCCCTCACTATGGCACTCTCGTCTTGGTCACCCAGCATCTCCCATTGTTCGCCATGTCCTCCATCGTCATGAGCTACCGTCCGAGTCTAGTAATAAAGATGCCGCTGTCTGTGATGCTTGCCAGCAGGGCAAGAGTCATCAGTTACCTTTTTCTGTTTCTACACATATAGTCAAAACTCCTCT
Organism: Triticum dicoccoides; assembly: GCF_002162155.2. Lineage (NCBI taxonomy): Eukaryota > Viridiplantae > Streptophyta > Magnoliopsida > Poales > Poaceae > Triticum > Triticum dicoccoides. Next base: position 44,126,018 of record NC_041387.1, on the reverse strand, counting down.
TGAGCTTGTGTTTTCAGATGTATGGGGTCCTGCCCAGCTGTCCGTTAGTGGGCACGAATATTATGTCAGTTTCATTGATGCTTATAGTCACTTTACCTGGATTTATCTTCTTAAGCATAAGTCTGATGTGTTTAATGTGTTTTTACAATTTCAAGCACATGTTGAGAGACTCCTAGATCATAAAATCATTCATGTACAGTCAGACTGGGGGGGTGAATACCGCAACCTCAGTACCTTCTTTGAAAAACTAGGAATTGCTCATCGTGTTTCCTGCCCACATACACATCAGCAGAATGGTTCAGCTGAACGTAAGCACCGTCATATTGTTGAAACTGGGTTAACCTTGCTTGCTCACGCATCTGTCCCGTTTCGTTTTTGCAGCGATGCCTTTACTACAGCCTGTTTTCTTATAAATAGGCTTCCTTCGCGGCTCCTTCATATGAAAACTCCACTTGAACTCTTGCTTGGTCAGACTCCTGATTACACGTTTCTTAAAGTGTTCGGTTGTGCGTGTTGGCCGCATCTCCGTCCGTATAATAATCGCAAGCTTGAGTTCCGGTCAAAGAAGTGTGTCTTCCTGGGGTATAGTTCTGTTCACAAAGGGTATAAGTGCCTTCATGTCCCGTCTAATCGTGTGTATATCTCCCGAGATGTTGTTTTTGATGAGCATGTTTTTCCCTTTGCTGCTCTTCCCTCATCTGACACAAGCTCCACACCGCCAGTGCACCCATCCACTATATTGCCTGATCAATTTGTAGATGCTGCACATTCGCCCTCTTTGTTGTCTAACCATGATGCAGGTATTGGGAGATGTGCGCGGCTTCAGCTCCTGGATGAGGTTGACGCTCCGGCTCCCTCGTCCCCGACGGCCACGTCATCACCGCCCACTCACGTCGATCGGCTGGCGTCGTGCATGCCCCATGCAACGCGCCCGCCTGTGCCCGTGACCGCGGTTGCTGCACCACGCGTCACCACTCCGGCCCAGTCACCGCCTATGCTGACTGGTGCATCGGCCCAGCGGGCCGTCTCGTCTGCGCCGGCGTCCTCGCCATCGACGCCTGGGCCGTCACCTGCATCGCCGCATGGGTCGTCCCCGCCTGGGAGCCCCCCGCCATCGCCGCCTGGGCCATCGACGCCTGGGAGTTCCGCGTCATTATCGTCGCATGTGCGGCACTTGTCCTGCTCGCCTGTATCGACGTCGCCCTCGAGTGGGTCGGCGTCTCCTGCTGTGTCTTCGTCGTCACCGCCACCGACTGCGTCAGCCTCTACCATGACGGATGATGCGTCCCCTTCATCATCCTCACCGTCGGTTTCGCCACCCGCTCCGCCCCCGGTGCTGCGTCCTCACACACGCAGCAAAAGTGGAGTGTTTCATCCCAAGGAACGCACGGATGGCACGGTGGCCTGGCTTGCGACTTGCATGGCGCAGGCCCAGTCCGATCCTACTGTTGAGCCTCGGCATTTCCAGGCTGCCCTGAGTATCCCACACTGGCGTACTGCAATGGAACAAGAATATCACGCTCTTCTTAAGAATGAAACGTGGCGACTGGTTCCTCCCAAGGCTGGTGTCAACATCATTGATTCAAAGTGGGTTTTCAAGGTAAAGAAACATGCTGATGGTTCCATCGAGAGATACAAGGCTCGACTGGTTGCTAAAGGATTCAAGCAACGCCATGGCCTTGATTATGAGGACACCTTCAGTCCAGTGGTCAAACCGACCACAATTCGGCTTCTGCTCACTGGCAATTACCCGTGGATGGTCTCTTCGTCAGCTTGATATTCAGAATGCTTTCCTTCATGGTGTTCTTGAGGAGGAGGTTTACATGCGTCAGCCTCCGGGTTTTGTTGATCCAACTCGTCCACAGCATCTATGTCGTCTTGTTAAGGCACTCTATGGTTTGAAGCAGGCTCCGCGTGCTTGGCATGCGCGTCTTGGCACCACTCTTCGGGCTCATGGATTTGTTCCCTCACTGGCCGATACCTCGTTATTTCTTCTTCAACGACCTACAGTTACTATGTACCTACTGGTCTATGTTGACGACATCATCTTGGTCAGTTCCTCGAACTATGCTGCGGATCGCCTGGTTTCTGCTTTGAGTGCTGACTTTGCTGTTAAGGATCTTGGGCAGCTTCACTATTTCCTTGGCCTTGAAGTTTTGTCCTCTGGTTCTGGCTTGACTCTCACTCAGCAGAAGTATTCTCTCGATATTCTTCGGAGGTCTGGTATGCTCCAGTGCAAGCCAGCTACTACACCTATGTCCTCCACTGACAGACTGTCTGCTCATGATGGTTCTCTCCTTCCAGCTGATGAGGCTACTGAGTATCGCAGCATTGTTGGTGGCTTGCAGTACTTGACTATCACACGTCCTGATATATCCTATGCGGTTAACCGGGTCTGCCAGTTTCTTCATGCTCCTCGAGACTCTCACTGGGCTGCAGTTAAGCGCATCTTGCGTTACATCCGGTCCACTTCTTCTTATGGCTTGCATCTGCAACCGGCCCCCTCTGGTGAGCTCTCTGCGTTCTCTGATGCAGACTGGGCTGGGAGTCCGGACGACAGACGATCAACAGGGGGATATGCATTGTTTCTTGGTTCGAACTTGATCGCCTGGAGTGCTCGTAAACAGGCAACGGTGTCTCGCAGTAGCACTGAAGCTGAGTACAAAGCAGTTGCAAATGCCACAGCAGAGCTTATTTGGATACAGTTCTTGCTCAGAGAGTTGAAGATTTCTCACAAGCAGCCGCCGGTACTTTGGTGTGATAACATTGGTGCGACGTACTTGTCTTCAAATCCAGTTTTTTCATGCTCGCATCAAATACATCGAAGTTGATTACCACTTTGTCAGGGAACGTGTTGCCCAGAAACTGCTTCTTATCAAGTTCATCTCCTCGAAAGATCAACTTGCTGACATCTTCACGAAGCCATTGCCTCTTCCTCAGTTTGAAGGGTGTAGGCGCAATCTCAACCTAGTGAATTCGCTTGAGCATGGTTAAGATTGAGGGAGGGTGTTAGACTCTGTATATACTGGGCCCCACTTGTAATTATGTTGTACATGTCTATATAATAAAAAGGTCACCCCACGTTGGAGGTGTGCCGCAAACCCTAAAACCCTTGTCTAATAACCCGTCAACCCTCCTCATGTCAATGTGAATGCGATAAAGAAATCAATCCGTCAATGTCTTTTTAACTTTTACACGTAGATAGATTGAAGAAACGGAAGAAATGCCTGCGCATGGTTATCACGACTCGGAGTGGAAGACCACTTTACGCGGAAAAGTCATTCTTCGTTTCACTGTCACATCAGCGGCCGAGCGAATCCTTAACCTGTGGCTATGAACGACCTGCAGTACGATGTGAGGCGCGGAGACGGCACCGTTCAACGACCCAATCGATCGCTTAGCCAAGCTGCGCTGCTCCAATGGCACCATAGGCGCGGCCGGTTGTTGTACGGCATCTCGTCACTTCAGCATCCGATCAGATCAGCCCGTCAATGTCTTTCTTTCTAGTTTTCCAAAAAAGTATAGTAGATAAAACGTCATTGTTAAAGTACTTGTGGAAATAATTTCGGGTGGGGATGGTGGAGACGTGCGCGGTGAGCACCGGAGGCTTGTCTTGAAGCACCTTTCGGCTTTTCCCCCACCCTGCGTCCTCGAGGAGGTCTTGCCCGGTGGCACGAGAGGCCGAGGTGCCGATGAGCCACCCTCTCCGTGGGTGTCTTTGTCGTCACTCGTCAAGGTTGTCCTCGCCATCGTCGTTAAGGTAGATCTTGAGGTCGGCACCTCGACCGTGCTTGGTGGTCTTCGAGGTGTCCTCAGACCAGAGCGGCACCCGCCCTGCGGGCTGGGGATCTTCCAGCCGTGAGGCCGGACAATTGAGGCCGGCTGCCCAGGCCCTCCATGGCTGCCACGATGAGCAAACTCTCGATGACATAGAAGCAAGTATCATCATTAGATGAAAGAAAGGCCCCACCCCTACCCCTCACATACAAAAAGATCATTAAAAAGTGCTTACCCCTGCATTGGCGCGATGCTTGAAAATCCGGCATCATGCGGCTTGTTCGTGAAGTTGGCGACCTTGCCCTTGACATCAACAAGAGCATTTCCCTTAGGGGTTTGCTCTCGAAATAGCCACCTTGGGTGGTCTGAGTGGCGTCGTTCGCGTCATCATACTACCACATCGATAAACCCTATCTTGGAGCAGCTTAGAGCCATGAGCGTGACATCCACCAACCTCGTACTTTCGTCGGATAGCCTGGCTGTAAGCATGGCAGACTCCTGCAGAGCGCAGCTCTTTGGCTTCCATGAGTGCTCCTGTTCCGGGAGTAGGACTATGAGAGGGGAGAGGGTGACGATGCCGGCCCAGGGTGGATCTTCAAGTCCTACATCTGGTATTATAACCATTCCTCCTGCTGGGTTTTGTAAATCTTGATGAAGTCCCTTCCAAGTGCTAAACCCGATGATTTTGCCGATGTTGGCGCCACCGCATTCGCACGTCTTGTTGACGTTGGTCTGTGGCTTGACGCAAAAACAATTGCGCCACAAACCGAGGTGCAGCAAGCAGCAAAGAAAAGCCTCACCTAGCTTGATGAAGTCTTGCCCTTTATTTCATCAACAACCACCTCCTTGTCCTTGGAGGTCCCCGAAGCAGCCTGGTTGATCTGCATTATGAACAATATGAATGAAGGTCAACTAAAGGACAAATGCGACATACATATGAGCAAGATCAATGAGGAATGGAGAATTGTTTGACCACAATTACCATAGATGTTGATCAAAGATCAACATTCACTCATCCCACCCACCTACTCCAAAGTCCCTATTTATCCACCACCATACTCCACTACCTCTTCCAACCATCTCTCTCTCTCTCTCTCTCTCTCTCTCTCTCTCTCTCTCTCTCTTGTACTATTTCATCTTCCACGACTCCGTCTCTCTGTCTCACCACCTTTTCATTGCCATGAACTCCAGTCTCGGCACCTTCCCCAATGACATTGGATGTTGGCCATTCCTCCTTGGGTGCTTGCTCGGTGACTGCACCAAGTTTGCTAATACCATGGAGGTGTGCACTCAGTTCAACAACATTGACGACATGCATAAAGAGGCAGACATTGCGGTGTTGAAGGCCACGGCGGAGGAGTTAAGATGCTCATACATGACCCAACCAAAGGCGTTATTCCAGTGGGCATACTGCGCTAGGAGAGGGATCATGCCGAGTGGGATGATCCTGGTCAAAGATCCAGATGGGCTAAGTGCGGATTTGTTAGGGCTCTTCATGACCAACCGGCCATTGTGGTGGCATTGACCACCATCATACTAGAGGACAATGAGTAGGAGGAGATGGTGGATGTTGCGGTCGAGCCAGAGGATGTTGGCAATACCGAAGCGATGGAGTAGGTGGTCTGGTCAAGTTGCTGGAGCCAGGTGGCCGTACACTACCCATGGAGGTGGATGACTATAAGCCTCAAGGCTACCACCGCTCTAGGCGCCTCCAGGCTCACCACGACTATGATGTAGTGCTTGCAAGCTTGATTTACCCCTCCCCTTGTACTCAATCTGGTTCAAACCCCTAAAATCCATTGAATATGTGTAAATCAAGATGGTGGTCAATCCCGTTTGAATCCCCGAGAGCTGGATTGGATGCGTGTTGCGTGAATCGTAAATCGAAAGCAGGCGTGGTCATAATCGAATGCGATCCAATTGAGTGCGAGAACAAAAGGCTTACCGCCATTGCCGAACGCCTGCCGATGAGGTGGTCAAGCTAGTGATCGATGCCAGTGCTCGCCGTCCAGTTTTCACTTTAATGCTCATCGCCGCTGCTTGTCATCCTGATTTTGCTCTCCCCACCGCTGGTGTGAGACTAGAGAGAAGGGAAAGATAGAGTGGTAAGGGTAGTTATGGCGGCACTTCGGAAAACAACTTGACGTCTCGAGCATGGCTCCTCACGTGCGACCTCTGATAGCCATGTGTTGTGAGTTGCATTGCCATGCCCGGAGGTGCTTTAAACATTGTGCGAGCCAAGATTTTGGTGTGAGACAGGACACCAAACCTGCGAAAGTTGCACCGCGCGGTCCTTGTTGGACCTAATGAGGCTACCAAAGACACCAAATATGCATCGCTTCTAGTGAGCAAGAAGGGCCGCTGCCTCACGTGCCTGCGTACATGGTGACGGAGTTGATTCCGGCAGATCTCGGGTAGGGGGTCCGAGCTAGTAGCCTTGATGTGATGGTAACACAGACAATGGATTTTACCTTGGTTCGGGCTCTCTGAGGAGCTAAAGCACTACGTCTTGTTTGTGTTGTATTAATTTGGGATGGCCTACAAAGTGTAGGTTGATCTACCATGAG